>NC_044551.1:71765622-72065622 GCF_007565055.1 Rhinopithecus roxellana
CTCAGGACCCCAAAGAAGGACAGGCAAAGAAAATGTACAAGGAATTTACTGAAGAAATATAATTGACAAATAAATATGACATATATTCATTTATCCTAAAACCCAAATCAAATGAATTGCAAAGTTCTACTTAAAACTCACAAAAATGGCAAAATATTGTTTTAAATATTATTGTATAACATTATTTTATTATTGTAAATATTTCAAAAAATAGTTTAAAATATTGTATATTACCATAATGTTTTTAGATATATTGCAAAATATTATTTTAAATATTATTATATATTGGTAATGGGATTGAAAACTGAAAATATCTTATAAACTAAATTGGAAAGATGCACTAAGATCAAGATACACTTTTGGAGATTTATGTATTTTAAATTATTTAATATAAAGTAGGTTCAAGTACAAGATGCTTATGACATTATTTACAACATCAAAGAAATGGAAATAAAATGTTTGTAAAGGAGGAACTTTATGAGGCCATTAAAATAATATATAATAAGAAAAAATATGCGTAATCTATTGCTAAGTAGGGGAAAAGATTCCCTAAGATACATTTCTTAAAAACACACTTTAAAAAAAAAGTGTATACATTAAAATTTAACACCAAAAATTTTTTAACAAAAAAGAAAGTAGAATCACAGATAATTTATTCTCCTCTGCATTTTTGTGTATTTTACAAATGTTCACAATTAAACATGTATCACACCATGTAGGAAGTTTTATATATAGTATTGATGAATATACACAGAAGTAACAATTATTGACTGTTAATCTTCTCAACCCTAGTAGTATTTCTGTACATGAAAACAACTGAGGCTTAGAGAGGTTAATATGACTTCCTAAGGCCACAAAGGTAATTAAGTGGTAAAGCTGGAAATCAGATCAAACCAGTGTGAGGCCAGAGTCCACTGTGAAAAATATTACTACAATTTTATATTGAAATTATCTACACAGGGTTGGGGATTAGGGGAAGTAAAAAAACAACTGAATATTACCATCTTATTTCATTTCTTCAGCCTCAAATGTGGCATCAAGAGTCTGGAGAACTGCACCCTGGCTATATATATACATAAAACAAATAAGAAAATTTAACTATTGTTTTCTCCAGAACTGCTAACTAAAAATATACCATTAAAAAACTGCCCATTTCAAAGAATTAAAACATAAACAACTGCACTTTCACTACTTAAAATAAATTATTATTTTTAAAGATTTCTCACGTATTTCAGAATACCAGCATTATCACTATGTGGCACCATACATGAATAAGAAAGAAAACTATGATCACTAGCTATGATTACTTCATCCTTGGGAATATCCAAATATAAATAATATAGAAAAATTAAGGTTAGAATTTGTTTATATCAACATACAAAATATTGAGCTTTTAAACTGGGAAAAAATGTCACTTTCTTAAATTATAATTTACACATATCAACTCAACTGCTTAAAAAGGCAGTATTTCCATTCTTCTGCTACAGGAACAGTGAATGTTAATAAAATGAAAGGTTGTAAAATTCTACAAATATACAAAGTCTTGTCCTTTAAAGGGTTGGTTTTTCCTGTAAGTGTGTACTTGACTCTCATTTCCTGCATTATGCTTCTCATACTTGCCAACCTTGTAGAAAACTACAGATTCAGAGAACACAATTTTCAAATCATCTACCTTCTCAAACCAGAAAAATATATGACCATTTACCACTTAACATTTCCTAGAGTTAGCAGTTTTAGTGAAAAAGTTAAACAAAATTCAAAGGTATTATAATCTTAAAAAACAAACATGCACAATTTAAAAAGTGTATAGAGAGGTGTATCATTTTCTGATTATTAATGTTGATGCATTTCAATTGCAAGAAAAATTTTTGAGAAAGATGCTGAATCAGCTGGAAACTGGAAAATCATAAATAACTAAAAAGAACAATTATGGCAGAAACACAGTATATTTGTTATTAATTAGTGCCTATTTTCCAGAGATAGTAAACGGAATTCAACAATGGTTAAATTTTAACCATTTAACCATTCAATAATGGTGAAATGCTTTCAGGTTGTTTCCAGGATTGTATAAGAGGGCTTTAATCAGTCTTAAATGAAAAACCTTTTGAATCAGAATTATCCCAAGCAGTGATTAAACTTTCTATGTGTAACTAAATTCACATATATATTGGGAATAAGAAAGAAGACAGTAATAGAATTCTAAATTTTGGATTATCAAAGAAATATACTTTTACTGTTAATCACTAAGAGTTCACATATAAATCTCAAAATATTATAAGAATGACTTTGATACAAATTTCTTGTGATGACTACCTTACTAGTTATCTCCTAATTTAAATAACCAAACTCTAAAGTACACATTAATCTCTCTAGCTCTTTCTGTACGTGATATGGTTTGGCTCTGTGTCCCCACCAAAATCTCACCTTGAATTCTAATAATCCTCACGTGTCAAGGGCAGGACCAGGTGGAGATAACTGAATCATGGGGGCGGTTTCCACCATGCTGTTCACATGATAATGAGTTCCGTCTATGACCATATCACCCTGAACACACCCAATCTCATCTGACAGTGAGTTCTCACGCTATCTGCTGGTTTTATAAAGGGCTTCCCCCTTTGCTTGGCACTCATTTTTCCCTTCTGCTGCCATGTGAAGAAGGATGTGTTTGATTCCCCTTCCACCATGATTGTAAGTTCCCTGAGGTCTCCCCAGCCATGCAGAACTGTAAGTCAATTTAATCTCTTTCCTTTATAAACTATCCAATCTCGGGCAGTTCTTTACAGCACTGTGAGAACAGACTAACACAGTAAACTGGTACCACAGAGAGTGAGGCACTGCTGTAAAGATACACGACATGTGGAAGTGACTTTGGAACTGGGTAACAGACAGAGGCTGAAACAGTTTAGAGGGCTCAGAAGAAGACAGGAAAATGTGGGAAAGTTTGGAACTTCCTAGAGACTTGCTGAATGGCTTTGATCAAATTGCTGATAGTAATATGAACAATGAAGTCCAGCCTAAGATGGTCTGAGATGGAGATGATGAACTTGTTGGGAAGTAGAATAAAGGTGATTCTTAGGCCGGGCGCGGTGGCTCAAGCCTGTAATCCCAGCACTTTGGGAGGCCGAGACGGGTGGATCACGAGGTCAGGAGATCGAGACCATCCTGGCTAACATCGTGAAACCCCGTCTCTACTAAAAAATATACATAAAACTAGCCGGGCGAGGTGGCGGGTGCCTGTAGTCCCAGCTACTCGGGAGGCTGAGGCAGGAGAATGGCGTAAACCCGGGAGGCAGAGCTTGCAGTGAGCTGAGATCCGGCCACTGCACTCCAGCCTGGGCGATAGAGCAAGACTCCGTCAAAAAAAAAAAAAAAAAAAAGGTGATTCTTGCTATACTTTAACAAAGAGACTTTCAGCATTTTGCCCCTGCACTAGAGCTCTGTGAACTTTGAACTTGAGAGAAATGATTTAGGGTATCTGGTGGAAAAAAATTCTAAGCAGCAGAGCATTCAAGAGGTAACTTGGTTGCTCTATAAAACATTCAGTTTTATATATTCACAAAGATACAATTTGGAATTGGAACTTATGTTTAAAAGTGAAGCAAAGCATAAAAGTTTGGAAACTTTGCAGCCTGATGATGCAACAGAAAAGAAAAACCCATTTTCTGAGGAGAAATTCAAGCTGGCCACAGAAATTTGCATAAGTAACAAGGATCTGAATGTTAGTTACCAAGACAATAGGGAAAATGTCTCCAAGGCATGTCAGAGAGCTTCATGGCAGCCCCTCCCATCACAGACCCAGAGGCCTAGGGGGAAAAAGTGGTTTCCTGGTCAGGGCCCAGGGACTTGCTGCTTTGTGTAGTCTTTAGTGCCCTGTATCCCAGCCGCAGCTAAAAGAGGCAACATAGAGCTCAGGCAGTTGCTTCAGATGGTGCAAGCCCCAAGCCTTGGCGATTTACACATGGTGTTGGGCCTGTGGGTGCACAGAAGTCAAGAACTGAGGTTTAGGAACCTCTGTCTAGATTTCAGATGGTGTATGAAAATGCATGGATGTCTACGCAGAAGTGTGCTGCAGGGGTGGTGCCCTCATGGAGAACCTCTGCTAGGACACTGCGGAAGGGAAATGTGGGGTTGAAGCTCCCACACAGAGTCCACACTGGGGTACTGCCTAGTAGAGCTGTGAGAAGAGGGCCACTATCCTCCAGACCCCAGAATGGGAGATCCACCGACAGCTTGCACTGTGCACCTGGAAAAGCCACAGGCACTCAATTCCAGCCCACGAAAGCAGACAGAAGGGGGTGCTGTATCCTGCAAAGCGACAGAGGCAGAGCTGCCCAACGCTGTGGGAGCTCACTTCTTACATCAGCGTGACCTGGATGTGAGACATGGAGTCAAAGGAGATCATTTTGGAACTTGAAGATTTAATGACTGCCCTATTGAGTTCTGCACTTTCATTGGGCCTGCAGTAGTTCTTTCGTTTTGGCCAATTTCTCCGCTTTGGAATGGGTGTATTTACCCAATGCCTGTACCCTCACTGTATCTAGGATGTAACTAACTTGCTTGTGATTTAACAGATTCATAGGCGGGAGGGACTTGCCTTGCCTCCAATGAAACTTTGGACTTGGACTTTTGGGTTAATGCTGGAATGAGTTAAGACTTTGGGGAACTGCTGAAAGGGCATGTTTGTGTTTTGAAATGTGAGGACATGAGACTTGGGAGGGGCCAGGGCAGAATTAAAATGTTTGGCTCTGTGTTCCCACCCAAATCTCACCTTGAATTGTAATAATCCTCATGTGTCAAGGGTGGAACCAGGTGAAAAATACTTGAATCATGTAGTCATTTCCTCCATGCTATTCTCATGATAGTGAGTGAGTTCTCATGAGAGCTGAGAGAACTCACTATCACTGCTTTTATAAGGGACTTCCCCTTAAAAAATCCCCTGAGAGAACTCACTGTCAGTGGTTTTATAAGGAGCTTCCTTCCCCCTTCACTCAGAACTCATTTATCTCTCCTGCCACCATGTGAAGAAGGACACATTTGCTTCCCTTTGCACCATGATTATAAGTTTCCTTAGGTCTCCCCAGCCTTGTGGAACTGTGAGTCAATTAAACATCTTTCCTTTATAAATTACCCAGTCTCGGGCAGTTCTTTACAGTAGTGTGAGAATGGACTAATATACTATGAAAGACACAAGAAGAAATAGAAGAACACAGAGTGAGTTAAAATATGGGCATCCTGTGAAGCCTCTACTAATAATTGAGTTGCTAATTAATCTTCAACCATTAGGTAGCAGTTTCGTCACTACTATTTTAGCCATTACTGGTGACATCCTATCTCTATATTAATGTAAGTCATTAAAATGTAATTCTGTCTACCCTATTTCATAGGCTTGTTATTATATATTATGAACAAATCACTGACTATGTTTAGAAATCGTTAAAGACATTACAAAATGTAAGAATTAGCGTTAACAGTCACATAAAATGCTAAATTATTAGACATCACACTTTTCATTGGGTTTGGCACTTCCATGCCATCTATGCATTTTTTTAATTGGCTATCGGTCACAACGCCTAGCTAAACATGACCAAATAACATCAGAGTTCATATACAAAGATGTTAAGAGAGGGTACTCTCTGCTTTTCAAGACTAGAAGTATTAAGGATGATGTATCTTGTCTTAATCCTATGGAAAGTGTTTACCTGAGAACGAAGACAACCTGAAAGAAAATAGGAATGAAAAACAGAGTGGCAGCATGTAACTGACAGTGTTTCAACCTCTGGGTTGTCTTGTCTGAAATTAGGATCCAACATTTGATATTCCTAATTATGTACACAAGTAACTTCTTTATATTTTAGCTAAGATGAATTAAGTTTCCTGAATTTGTTACTTATAATCAAGTTAAACATTCAGTATCTTAAGTCCACAATTATTTTATAAGTACAACATGTTAAACTTAACATTTTTATACAAGCAAAACAAATACTATTATACAAATCTTATTTTAAGATGGGTTAAAGATTTTGATCATGTCACTAGTTTGCCTCCACGTCCATCCTCAGTTAAATCAATCTGTTATTTGTTATAATAAATCTATATGACTTTCTTACACAAATACTAAAACATTCAAAAAGGGCTATAAATAATTATATTCTAACAAAGATTACAATAGAACTGTAAATTATCTCCAAGTTTTAAAAATTTGTCTATGTTTATTAAAATGATCACATTTTTAAAAATGTAATGACTAGTTAAAACTAAGTAGTTCTAAATGCTACTCCCATTTTACTTGTATTACTTTGAAGGTTAAATAGTTCTTCCAAATAAGCAAAAGAACTAACAACCCTAATTTTAAAAAATGTTATCTCACATATTAGAATTCCATGGCAGTCTTTCACATGGCAATTTAGACACAAACACACACACAGCTACAAAAAAAAGTAGATTGATACGTATAGAAAAGGAAAGCATCCTATGATATACTGGGATGTGGAAAGCAGCAAACTGCAAGTCAATCTACGTATACATACACAGATATATATACACACATACACATTTATATACACATATATCACATTCTCATTTAAAAAATACCTTTTTGCATATACATCTACAGTCATGCACTGCATAACGACTTTTCAGTCAATGATGGATCACATGTACGACTATGGTACCATAAGATTATAATACTATATTTTTACTGTATCTTTTCTATGTTTAGACACTTACCATTATGTTACAACTGCCTACAGTATTCAGTACAGTAATATGCTTTACAGGTTCATAGCCTAAGAGCAACAGACTATATCATATAGCCCGGACATGTAGTACACTACACCATCAATGATTGTGTAAGTACATTCTATGATGTTCACAAAACGATGAAATCACCTAACGATACATTCCTTGAACATATCCTGGGTAATAATGGTAAATAAATGATGTATAAGTGTATAATAAATGGCAAATAAACTGAGCACAATAGTAAACTCTTCATTTTGTTTAGCTCATTTAAATATCACAATTCCCAAGAAAATACACACACACATTTATATTTATAATTATACCAGAAAAGGATAAATACTTTCTAGTGGTTACCGCTGGAGAGTGGTATTTCTGTCAGAACAGGGAGGTGGGTGGGAAGGGTATGAAAGGGAAGAGTTTCACTTTTTATCATATATTCTTCTGTACCATTTTAATTTTTTTATACTCAGCTTATACCTTAAAGTTTTTAAAAAGCAGAACAAAATAAATATTCCTTTAAAGCTTCTTTTAATGTAAATATATGAGATCAAGTATAGGAAAAGAGAACTTTTAAGAAAGAAAGAGTTGAAATATTTTCATCTTTAAAAAGCAGGTCTTTAGATTATGAGCATGTTGTCAGTTTTAAAAATAGAATACTAATATTATATTCATCAGCAGTCTGTTATACACATTACTTTATCCAGTGAGATGATGTCAGAAGGCAAGCATGGGTGTGTGACATTCACATGGTTAAAGGATCACATCACTAGCTCCCTTTCTTTATACCTTAAAAGGAGGTTTAGTTTTGAAGCTGAAGTTCACCCTATACAACATTTTAATGTCACTGTTCTAGTAAGATAAATTAATCCTAACAGGCTTATACTTAATAACAAAACAAATGCCAGTAAAAACAAAAACTCATATTTAAAATGCATCATCTTCCCAATCTAATACCATTAATTAAACACATATTATGTGACACACTTTGGAGTAGAGAGGGATATGAGGGTGGAAAAATAAACATTATGTATTTTTTGTGTTTGAGAAACTCGGTTTAATAACAGAGCAACCCACAATAAATAATAAAACAGATAAAATTTAGTAGGCATATCTATCAACTAAATGGAAACACAGAAGAGGGTGGCAAACAAACTCCACTAGTCCTGATATCATAATTATTTTTCTTATTTTCTTATTCTATAGAGCTATTCTTAGAAATTTCTAAGAATTCCTAAATTTTACTCAATAAGCAAACAAATGAATTTGCAGGTTTTATAGGAATACTAGTTACCTAAATATTTATAAACTCAGGTCTCTAACAAATGGAATTCAAGACACAGTACAATTAAATTCAGTGTTTATTTTGTGCTGCATATTTGAATAAATTTTATAATAAAATCTACACACACATTTATTTACAGAAATGGTCCTTAATGGGGGGCAATTTTGTCTCCCAGGGAACATTTGGCAATATCTGGAGACATTTCTGCTTGTCACAACTGGTTTGGGGCGGGGGTGCTACTGGCATCTAGTGAGTAGAGGCCAGGGACAATGCTGAACACCCTAAAATACACACAGCAGCTTCTCAAAACAAATAATAATCTGGCTCAATTTGTTAGTAATGCCGGCATTGAAGAACCCTGATTTACAGTAATAGTTTACCAATTGACAACTCAAAGTATTAAGCAGACTCACCATCTTATAGTCAGCTAAAAAACTAGAGCGGTGACAAAAAGAACAAAAAAACACAAAAACCAAACATGAGGTTGAATCAAGGCACCGCCTATTACAGAGCACATATTATGTGCCAGGCACTAGACTGAGATCTTGCCTCTACAGAAAGCAAGATTACCTCTGAGTAAAGAAATCTGCCTAAGATTGCCCTGACAGTTAATCACAGTTGTGCTGCAAGTCTCCATCTGTTTGATCTAAAGCTCAAGCTTTTCCCAGCACATCACTAAGCAGTCAAAATAGATTTTATCAAGTCCAAAGTTCATGGACTCTATTCAGAGGACAGCCTCTAAGATTGTGACTCAGGGCATACTCACTCTTAGAACAAATTCCAGTAAGTTTGGCTATCAGGATTTTAAAATCATAGCAACATAGCAAAGAAAGGGGCTGCTGCAAAGCTTGCACCAAGGCCAGAGGGATATATGAAAATCATTTTTTAAAGGATATGGTAAAACAAAAACAAACAAGACTATAAAAAGTACAAAAGTTTAGAGCCTTCATTACAGAGATATATCACTGCATACTCTACAGTGGTACAACAGAGAAAAGGAAGGAGGGGGGAACAGAAAAGGGGGCGAAGGGACTGAGAAAAGATGGAGGACGAGAAAGGTGACAAGGAAGGGTGAAGAAAGAAGAGTGAGAAGATGAAGAGGGGAAAAAGGAAGAAGTAGAGAAGGGATGAGAAGGAGTAAAGGCAGAAGAGAGTGGGGGAGCACAAATCAAGAAAGAGAGAGGAGGTGGAGTGAATAACTTAGTGAAATACTGTGGGGGAAATTTAGACCGACAGAAAACAAGGAAACTGGAGAGAGAAGAATAAAGAAAAAAGGGAAATTAATCCTAATGCAAGAGAACCTGGGACCCAGACAGAAATAAATGAGAAGGGAGAATAAGAGGTGTTCAACAGATTCCTAGAAATGAAGGCTTTTAAGCCACTCCTGTTCCAAAAAGCTTCACTGTCCAATGTGGTTACTAGCTACTAGTTCCAAGTGGCTATAAGCACTGGAAATGTGGCTAGTCTTATAAACTTGCTTTCAAAATTTTAGTATGAAAAAACAGTAAAATAACATTTAATAATGTTTTATACTAATTACATCAAATGATAATGTTTTAGATATACTGGCTTAATAAAAATATTAAAAATTAATGTCATGTTTCTTTTTACTGTTTTAGTGTGTCTACTAGGAAATTTAAAATTACATATGTGGCTCACATCGTATTTCTATTAGGCAACACTATTCTAGATTTTTAAGACTGCTGTAGGACCCATGCTGGTAACAAAGTAAAATAACAGGAATTACTGCCATTTTTACCTCCATCCCCAACTTTCAGAATCCTAGTTGGCAAGAGATGTGGAACTATATATCAAGGTTATAACAAACTTGGTTATAACAGCAATCATAATTGCGAACAGGACACAGACCTCTATTATAATTGTTTTTAATGGTTAAAACTAAGCAACTGAGGCTTATTTGAATTAAGTGAAGATTGGTGAAATAAAATTGTAAAATTTAATAAAAGACAATGAAACTAAAAGATGCATTTTGCAACCTTGGAACAATGCTGGGGTCTTAAAGATGTGACATTATCTCATCACCATGTTGAAGAAAGATGTTTGAAGATTTTCATTACATTCACTCACACTACAAAATACAAAAACATATTTCTGAAAGCCCATTCTCCAGTACCTATTCAATATTTTTAAAAGTTTTTTAAATGACTTTCTCATCCCTCATATAAAATCATTTTCTCATCTCTTATATATTAAAAAAGAGCCAGAATATTTTAAAACTTCACTAAGGAAAAATAAATGCCTATGTGCTCACTTCCCTAGTTATAGAAAAAAACTCACCCTATATTTATTGCACTATACTACATAAAAAAACTGTATTCCACAGTGACTATATTCTCATCCCCTTCTATTTCTATGAAATAAAAATCAAATCCAAGTTACAGTTCAATTACTTAAAGAATATTTGGAAGGATTAAAAGAGTGCAGCTCAAACTCTTTACTGAACCGTAGATCCTGATTTAGTAGGTCTGGGGTGGGGCTAAAATAGCACATTTTCAAACAAGCTTCAAGGCAATACCAATACCGATGAACTGTGGATATTTTCAGTAGCAAAGGGTTAAAACATAAAATAATTATTTCATCAAAAACAATTTATATTTGATATACTAAAAGGTGGGGGGAACATTATCCCAAAGACCCATTCTGTTTTCTATTTTAGGGTATCTCCCAAAATAGCAGGCATTTTAGTGTTTGCATGAATTGGCTGTCCAGCATTACAAGGCTGAGAAATATACCAATCCACTCATCAAACTCAAGAATTCTGGGCTGCTATTAGAGATCAAATCAATGTTTATTTGGGACCAGGGCCCCTACAATTTGGGCTCTAATTTAGATCCAAATAATGGGGATGCAACATCAGGAAAAGAGAAAGTTATAATATAGTTCTTTGGGTTTATGGCTATATTTATTAAATATGGCACACATATGTAGTTAAATACGAATACTTACAAGCATACTTCGTTTTATTGAGCTTCACAGATGCTGTGTTTTTTACACATTGAAGGTTTGTGGCAAACCTGCATCAAGCAAGTTCATTGGTGCCATTTTTCCAAACGCATGAGCTCACTTTGTGCGTCTGTCACATTTTGGCAATTCTTACAATACTAAAAATGTTTTCATTATTATTACTATCTGTTAGGGTGATCTATGATCAGTGATCCTCAATGTAACTATTATCATTGTTTTGGGGCAAGATGAACTGGACCCATATAGGACGATGAACTTAATTAAATACGTGTTCCAACTGCTCCACCAACTGGCTGTTCCTGTCTCTCCCTCTCTCCTTGGGCCTATTTCCTCAGACACAATACTTAGTAAAATTGGGCAAATTAATAACACTACAATGGCCTCTAAGTGTTCAAGTAAAAAGGAGAGTCAACCATCTCTCACTTTAAATCACAAGTTAGAGATTGAGCTTAGTGAAGAAAGTCCAGAGAGGCCTCTTGTGACAAATAGGTAGCCAAGTTGTGAATGCAAAGGAAAAGTTCTTGAAGAAAATTAAAAGTACTACTCCAATGAACACACAAATAATATGAAGGCAAAACAGACTTACTGCTGATAGAAAGTTTAGTGGTCCAGATAGAAGATTAAACTGGCTACCAACATTCCTTTAAACTAAAGCCTAACCCAGAGCAAGCAAGGCTCTAACTCTCTTAAACGTTATGAAGGCTGACAGAGGTGAGGAAGCTGCAGAAGAAAAGTGTGAATGGTTCATGAGGTTAAAGGAAAGAACCCATCCCCATAATATAAAATGGCAAGGTAAAGCAGCAGGTGCTGATACAAAAGCTGCAACAAGTTATTCAACAGACACAGCTAAGATCACTGACCAAGGTAGCTATACTAAACAACAGATTTTCAATGCAGATGAAACAATCTTCAACTGGAAGAAGATGCCATCGAGAAGTTTCATAGCTAAAGAGAAGTCAATGTCTGGCTTCAAAGCTTCAAAAGACAGGCTAACTCATGTCTGGGGCTAATGCAGCTTGTGACTTTATATTGAACCCAATGATCATTTACTATTCTGAAAATCCTAGAGATCTTAAGAATTACGCTAAAGCTGCTTTGTCTGTGCTTTACAAATGGAACAAGGCCTGGATGACAGCACATCTGTGTACAGCATGGTTTACTAAATATTTTAAACATACTGTTGAGAAAACAGTATTTGCTATTGCTCAGGAAAAAAAAAAAAAAGATTTCTTTCAAAATATTACTGCTCATTGACAATGCACCTAGTCACCCAAGAGCTGATAGTCACAAGGAGATTAATGTTGTTTTCATGCTTGCTAACACAACATCCATTCTGCAGCCCATGAATCGGGGAATTGGGGAATAATTTTGATTTTCAAGTCTTATTTTAATGAAATACATTTTGTAACACTACAATAGATAGTAGTAACACTACATAGATAGTGATTCCTCTGATGGATCTGGTCAAAGTAAATTGAAAACCTTCTGGAAAGGATTCATCATTCCAGATGCCATTAAGAACATTCCTGATTCATGGGAGGAAATCAAAATCTCAACACTAACAGGAATTTGGAAGAAGTTTATTCCAATACTCATGGATGACTTTGAGGCATTCAAGGTGTCAGTGGAAGGACTCACTGCAGACGTGGGAGAAATAGCAAGAGAACTAGAATTAGAGTGGGAGCCTGAAGACGCGACTGAATTGCTGCAATCTCATGAAAAAGCTTTAATGGATAAAGAGTTCCCTCTTATGGATGAGCAAAAACGGGGTTTCATGAAATCTATTCCTGGTGAAGATGCTATGAACACTGTTGAAATGACAACAAATAATTCAGAATATTACAGAAACTTAGTTGATACAGCAGTGGCAGGGTTTGAGAGGACTAACTCCAATTTTGAAAGAAAAATGCTATCAAACAGCATTGCATGCTACAGAGAAATCTTTCACGAGAGAAAGAGTCAATGTGGCAAACTTCATTGCTGTCTTATTTTAAGAAATCACTACAGTCACCTCAACCTTCAGCAACCACTACTCTGATAAGGCAGCAGCCATTGACATTGATGCAAGTTCCTCCACCAACAAAAAAAAATCCCACAATTTGCTGATGGCTCAGATGACTGTATTTTTTAATCAGTATTTTTAAATTAAGGTACATACATTTTTTTAAACATAATGCCATTGCACACTTAACGGACTACACTATAGTATAAACATAACTTTTTGCACTCACTGGGAAACCAAAAAACTTGTGACTTGCTTTATTACAGCATTCACTTTATTGCAGTGGTTTAGAATCACACCTACAATATCTCCAATGTATGCCTGTACCATATATTATCAAGTAAAATGAGTAGAAGGCAAAAGAAATGCATCCTTATGTGAATAAAAGGTTGAACTGTAAATTTCTCAGTGATTTTATTCTTTTCTGAACCTACCAAATTTTCTATAACAAAGATATAATGATTCCATTACACAAATATATTTTTAAGTTTAAGATACACAGGACAAAATCCATGAGAAGCAGGAAAGAAAAGCATTAATGCTGAGTGAATACACAAGAATTTGTATTTAATTATGGTCAAGAAACATTTAGTAAGTGTGGTAAGGAACAAAGAATTTTAGATAATAATAAAAATTCAAGTTACTTACCTTAGTAAAGTTATTCAGATGGCCTAGCTTTCTCATATTTGATACTCCTTGCAATCTGGCCACATTTTGGAGAATCTCTCTTAAGTTATCAGAAGGTTCTAGAAGGAAAGACAAGACAATTTAACATAATTTTATGAGTATTTTCCCGCTGAAACACATAAAACATGCAGTATTAAAACTTCACAACTTTGGCTCTTGGTTTAAAGTGTTACCCTTCACCCCAAATCTATTAATTTAAATGACTTCAAAGTCTCTGTGATGAATCAAATTAACTTCACATCTCTACTCCCCTATACCCATGGTCCAGCTCTGTATCACTGCCTGGAACTACTCAACCACAAAATCTTAAATATTGCTATTATTTGAATGTGTTCCCCCAAAGTTGTGTTGGAAACTTAACCACTAATGCAAAGTGTTGAGAAATGGGACCTTTAAAAGGTGATTAGGTTATGAAGGCTCTGGCCCCATGAATGGATTGTTGAGGAGGAAGTGGGCTATCATGAGAGTGGGTTTGTTATAAAAGCTTTTGGCTCCCTCTTGCATGTACCACCCCCACCTTGCTTGTGCTCTTGCTCTCACAAGCATGTCTCCCCTCACCCCACCTCCAGTGCTCTCTTAACCTTCCAACATAGGATGACATGGCAAGAAGGCACGTACTAGATAAAGGCCCCCTGACCTCAGACTTCCCTGCCTCCAGAACTGTGAGAAATAAATCTCTGTATTTTATAAATTTCCCAGTCTCAGATACTCTGTTACAGCAGCATAAAACAGACTAAGAAAAATCTCAACATCATAACTTTCACTTGATAGCTGTTTGATAACAAGGCTACAATGTAGTAAAAGGGACCAAACATACTGTCCCCATTTGAGTAAACCAAAAAATTAGATAAAATATATAGCTGGTCCGTGACTTACAACTGTTAGACTTAATTTTTCAACTTTACATGGTGCCAAAGCAATACACATTCAGTAGAAACTATACTTCACCCATAAAACCACTGTTTTTCAGTATAGTACTCAATATACTGCATGAAATATACATCTTATAATATAGGCTTTGTGTGAGATAGTTTTGCCCAACTATAGGTTAATGTAAGTGTTCTGAGTATATTCAAGGTAGGCTAGGCTAAAGTAAGATGTTTGGTAGGTTAGGCACATTAAATGCATTTTTGACTTAAGACATTTTGCACTTACAATGGATGTATTGGGATGTAACCCCACCAGTGAGCTGTGGAACTTTAAGCTGCTTAACATATGTGTAACTGGAAACCCCAAAGGAAAGAAAGAATTGAGGGAACAGATCAATTACTTGAAGAAATGATGGATAAAGGCCACCCAGCCTGCCCAGGCCTCTTGCAAACATGGCTCCTGTCCCCTGCCAGGTGCTGCCAGTGGTGTTTCTGCTGTCGTACTGCTCTATCCTGTGCAACTAGAAGGCCATCAAAATGCCCTTGCATCAGACCCATGGGGGGAGCTGGAAATTGCTGTTCATTGTTCTGTGTTGCAGCTAAAGGCCTGGCTGCCCCAGAGCAGCACCTTCTGAATCATTCACTATTATCTGGTAGCTGGGGGACCGATGGAGGTGGGGTGCAGCCAGATGGTGGACTATATGGAGGGAGACACAAAACTGCTTCCAAGAAATGACACAGGAACCTCTTAACTAACAAAAGCATCAGACAAACTTAACCATGAATGGCTGGAAACCCATTCACCCTCAAGATGCTTTCCTGAGTACCCACTGTGGGATAAACTTGCTGCAACTGAAGGAAGCAGTGTAGTGTCTAGTAATTTGGAGTTTCACCTGGAAGGACCCAAATCCTCGTGAGAGAGAGAAAGCACCTAATAAAGTCTTCTTTGCAAAAAAAGAAAAAAATGATGGATGAAAACTTTCCAAATTTGATGAAAACAATAAACCAGTACAATGCTCAACAAGCCCCAATCATAAGAAACATGCAGAAAACTTTTAGACCTAGGCAGATTATAATCAAATTGCTCAAAACCACTGACAGAGATAATTTTAAGAGTAGCCAGATTAAAAAAAAAAAAAAGAAGAAGTTACACAGAGAAAAGAAAAGCCAAAAAAAAGATAACAGCGGATTTCTTATCCAAAACAGGACAAAACAGAAGACAGTGAAGCAACATCTTTAAAGTAATGGAAGAAAAAAAAATACTTGCTTTACAAAAACAAGCCAAGAAAACTAGACCTAGGCAGATTACAATCAAATTGCTCAAAACAACTGATAGAGAAAAATCTTAAAAGTAGCCAGATTAACAACAACAAAAAGTTACATAAAGCAAAAAAAAAAAAAAAAAAAAAAACAAAAACAAAAAAGGATAACAACGGATTTATTGTCCAAACAGAAGATAGTGAAGCAACATCTTTAAAGTAACGAAAAAAATGCTTTAAAAATATACTTTACAAAAACAAGCCATGGGCCAGATATGGTCTTATAGGCAGTAGTTTGCCACCTCTGGAATACAATGTCAATTTCTTCAGATGGCTATAAACTATTAAAATCTTCGCCATCCTATTTAAATAAAAACAAAAGCACAATTTTTAAAATACATTATCAAGTTTTTGATATTTTAGTTTAAGAGCCATTATGACTTCCTTTGAGACTTATCTGTTAACACAAACTCAAGGAACTGTTTGTTTTGAATTAGTGTTTTCCTCACCAAATGAAACTGTTTGCATTGTCCTGTTTAAATTTAGCTTGTGTCTGCCTACCTTACTCCATTCTTTTATACAGGGTGTTGTCTATGACAACAAATGTGGTGTCAAAGCACTAAGTACACTACTTAGCTATTTCCAATTGCTTTGAAGTTGCTATATGCTGAGATCAGTCATTTGATTTTCATGACAGACGAAATTATTTTTAATGTAAATAAAATTCAATCTTAAGTGATATAGCGTGGCAGTCCCCAACCTTCTGGACACCAGAGACAGGTTCTGTGGAAAACAATTTTTCCATGGACCCGGGGTGGGGATGGTTTTGGGATGAAACTGTTTCACCTCAAATCACCAGACATTAGATTTTCATAAGGAGGGCATAACCTAGCTCCCTCACATGTGCAGTTCACAATAGGGTTTGTGCTCCTATTAATTATCTAATGCTGCTGCTGATCTAACAGGAGATGGAGCTCTGGCAGTAATGCTCACTCCCCCGCTGCTCACCGCCTGCTGTGCAGCCCGGTCCCTAGCAAACCACAGACCTGTACCAGTCCAGGCTCAGGAGCTGGAGACTTACGGTTTAGCATATGTCTTTATACTTAGTGATTCTGGGGAGTTATTTTGAAAGTCGAATGATCCATCACTGAGTGAGACTGGATCTATTAAAAAGAATTACAAGGGGCCATGAATAGGTCACTGTTAGTATTTAGTCATATCTTTTCACTACTATAAATTGTATCTGTTTGAAAAGACTGTAGGAGAAAAATTATAAGCAAGTCAATGGCATTAACATGACTTAACTATATTTGAGAAGTTCATAAAAATTTTATAACAACGCTTTAGATACTTTAGGACCTATGGTCGTTTGCAAAGTCAGGGTTGAGGTTCATAGCAGCTAGTGTGAAATGCATCTAATGGAAATGTATAATCTAAACATTTTACTTCAATTTATCATTAGCTTGTCAGGCAGCAAATAGTAAGATTTACTTGTGACAATATAGTTACTGTTACCTAATGATCTAACAGTTAGGATGATTAGTCTGAAAGATTCCTTACAGAGGTTTACAAATTTTTAAATACAGCCTATTTTCTGGGTACAAACTGATTGCAGACATTTTTTTAAAACCACAATCTTGTTACAAAGCAAAATCTTGCATCTAAGTGTATTCATTCAGCAAGTATTAACTGAATAGCTATTACGATCAGGTACTGTTTTAGGTACTGGAAATATAGCAATAAACAAGACAACTCCCTCTCTAATGTATCTCACATAGACGTGGAAGAAAACTGATGACAACAACAAACTGCACGTACATAATTTAAAAATTCACAGGTGGTGGTAACTCAACAATGAGTCAAATGTTTGCCTAATGAAGATGTTATCCTTCTTAACTCAAACCAAAATGAACCAGCCTTTCTCCTTCCTTCTCCTCCTCAAAGCTTTCTCCTTTATATAATTACCAAGAACCTCCACCTCCCAGACAGTATTTGGCTTCCCAGATCAATTAAAACAGTATTAGGACCATTTTAGACACTGAATTACTATCTAACATTCATGTGGTACAATGCTGCTCTGAGGAACTTTCTAACTTGAAATAACAGGTTAAGTTTCCCTGGTAATAAAATGAGAAATCTCTGCTTTCTTCTTTACCTGCTAGACCAGGGACTGAAAAACATTCTCTGTAAAGAACCAGATAAAGTATTTTAGGCTTTGCAGGCCATAAGTCTCTGTTGCAACTATGCAACTCTAAAGTTTTACATCAGAAAGCAAGTGTAGAAAATTGACTTTTCATGTGTATTAGTCAGTTCAGTATACTATAAAACTAAGTAATGGAGACCGAACGGCTTATTCAACAACAGAAGCCTATGTCTCAAAGTTCTGTAGGCTCCAAGTCCAAGATTGGGGTGCCAGCATGGTCAGGTCCTGGTTCCTCTTTCAGGTTGCAGACTGCCAATTTCTCACCATCTCCTCACATGGTAGGGAAAGGGGCTAGAGGGCTCCCTGGGGTCCCTTTTATAAGGGCACTAATTCCATTGGTGAGGGCTTCACCCTTATAACCTAATTACCTCCTAGGGACCCCACCTCCTAATATCAATACATTACGGGTTAGGATTTTGACATACTAATTTTTGAATGACACAAACATTCCGTTCATTGCACTGCTCCAACAAAACAAACTTAGCTCTCAAGCTGCAGTCTGTCAACCCCTTAGACTGTCAACACTTACAGTGGTGAGCAAGCTGATTGACATGTTTTTTATAAGGGGGATAGAATGAATAGATACGGAAATAGCAAAAGAAATTTAAAGAGAGGTTTACCTATCTCTATTTCTTCCTACTCTCAGTGTTTCCAATTTTCCTTCTCTAAAACTGTCTACTGATAACAGCAATATGTGAAAAGTATAAGGTCAGAAATGAGATAATCTAACTAAGATGATATTCTCTGAAGCCTTAAAGTTTAGAAAACCATGGCTGTATGAGAGAAAAAAGGAAAAAAAACAACCAGACACAGTTGCTCACACCTGTAGTCCCATCTACTCAGGAGGCTGAGGTGGGAGGACTGCTTGAGCCCAGGAGGAAAAAGCTGCAGTGAGCAGTGATCATGTCACTTGTACTCCAGCCTGGGCAACAGACCGTGTCTCAAAAACAAAACAAAACAAAACAAAAAAAAGGAAAAATTAAATGTAGGTAGCTTGCTATGATAGGCAACTACTCAAATGGAAGGAAGCAAAATACAAAAGAACTACTAGAATTATAGTGGCTCTTTTCCTCATATTGTGTAGACTGTAAATACTACATGTATTTCTGATGAATCTCTCTGGAGGTAATGCAATAACTGCAGCAATTCTAAATACTCAGTGATTTAATATCTTCAGTTGTAAAGCTGAATACAATTGATTTCAACCATCTTTAATTTGATCTGTTTTCTCCTGTCCTTCCATCGAGGAGTTGCCTATTCTGCTTGTGACACTGTAGATATGTTGTGGTATTATTTTTAATAGACGACTTAAAAATATAATGTATGGCTGGGCACGGTGGCTCATGCCTGTAATCCTAGCACTTTGGGAGGCAGAGGCGGGTGGATTACCTGAGGTCAGGAGTTTGAGATCAGCCTGGCCAACATGGAGAAACCCCGTCTCTCCTAACAATACAAAATATGCTGGGCGTAGTGGTGCATGCCTGTAATCCCAGCTACTTGGGAGGCTGAGGGAGAAGAATCACTTGAACCCGGGAAGTGGAGGTTGTGGTGAGCCGAGATTGCACCACTGCACTCCAGCCTGGGCCACAAGAGCAAAACTCCATCTCAAAAAAAACAGAAAATAATGTATTACTCTCACATACTAGTTATTGCATATTATTAAGAAAAACAAAGTACAGATTTAGAAGAGAAACCAAAATGTCAAGAGATTTATTTTCTTAACTTTACACTGCCTTATATGTTTTTGGAAGTGAGGACTGTATAAAACTTTAAGTATAGCTGAAAAGGGATAGGGTTAACAATTTACCCCAAAGGAGATAATACAAGGCTATTCAAGGATTCTTGCAATCAGGAAAGTATATACATCAAAAATATTTTCAGAGAAGTTAATTTTAGGTGGCAAAAATTACTGATGATTTATTTTTATGTCTTGGACTGTATTTTACAACTTCTCTAAATGAGTATTAAGAAAATGTACAAAATGAGAGGAAATGAAAAAAATGAAGACTTCATGGCTGTGATTAGATTAAAACAATCTCTTTACATTGCTTTTATAAGGAAAAATGGAAAAAGTAGTTTAAAATAAATATAATAAATGTAAGTGTAATATGTTTTATATGTGCTTCATTATCATGTATTGTACGGCACATATATAGTATTCACCGGAGTATTACATATTAATGTCACCATAAGTTACATGTATTTATGTTGAAGTTTATTTTTTAGAGTACTTCTGATGTTACATTATTTTATAGACATTTTGAAAAATAAAAGAGTCAAATAAAATTTTAAAAAATTACTAACACTTCCATCCTGCAGAAGTATGTTTACATATCAATGTTAAATATTTTTCTAAGTATACAGAATAGAAAGCAGTCTTAATTAGTATAAAGTTAATTATCTGACGTAAGTATCTAATCCTCTGCTCATCAAAAGACTATTAAGAAAATGAAAAGACAATCTACAAAATGGGGAAAAAACATTCACAGCACAAACATCAGACGAGATTTTAATAACCAATATATGACTATCATCTACAAATCAACAATAAAATAACCCATGTAAAAACAGGTAAAAGATTTAAACAGATGTGAAAGCAGAAGAGGATAAGAGGCCAAAAAGTATGAGAAAAGGTGCCTACCATCATTAATTAACAGGAAAATGAAAATTAAAACCACAGAAGTATCATTACACACATATAAGAATAGCTAAAATCAAGAAGAATGACAACATCAAATGTTGGAGAGGCTATGGAGCAACCAGAATTCTTACACACTGTTGGAGGAGTATGAAATGTTACAATCACTTTAAAGAATGGTTGGCAATATACATCTGTCAATATTATGATTCTGTAATTTTACTCTCAGTTAAAAATATATGACAACAAATATACTTGTACAAGAATATTTACAGCAGCCTTATTCATAACAACCCCAAATTGGAAACAACCCAAATGTCCATCAACAAATGGATAAACAAATTGTAGTATATCTACATACTGGAATATTAATCAAAAATAAAAAAATAGAGCTGTGTGCAGTGGCTCATGTCTGTATCTCAGCATCTAGGGAGGCTGAGGCAGGAGGATCCCTTGAGGCCAGGTGTTCGAGGTTACAGTGAGCTATGAATGTGCCACTGCACTCCAGCCTGGGTGCCAGAGCAAGACCCAATCTCTTAAAACAAAAACAAAACAATATTAATAAGAAAAAAACAAACTACTCATACATACAACATAGATGAATTTCAAAAATGTTAAGAAGCCAGATGTAAGAGTATATATATATTGTATCATTCTATGTGTATGCAATGCAAATATAAGCAGAGGTAATCCATGATGATAGAAGTCAGACAGTGATTGCTGGAAGATAAAGTAACCAATTGGAAACAGGCAAGGGGGTTTAGGGAAGGGGATAAAAATATGTTATATCTTGTTTGGAAGTAGTGGATAATTACTGAATGACACTTAAATGCATACTTAAAACATGTACATTTTATTTTGTGTTAATTTCAGCTCAACAGAGATTGCATAAAACTCCTTACATATTTAAACACACACATATACACACAAAGATACATAATACATAGACCACCAAGAGAAAACTAATGTATAAACCATTATTCACTAATTATTCATTTATTTATTTCTTGGCTCAATTCTGTGTATGTGCACATGTACACACACATATGGATATGTTGATATGTGTGTAAGCATTAATATAAAATTGGCTTCAATATATGCTGCTCTATAACTTGCTACAATAAACTATATTGTTGTTATCTTTACCTGTCAATAAATACACAACACAAAATTTATTTTTAAATAAATCTGAGTCCATGTACAAATAGTAAATTAATGACCAAAAACTGCTGGCATGCACATGCTACTTGGGAGTAATGGAAAGGAAAAAAACCTTTGGTATAAAAAAGAACTGAATTCAAGTCTAGCTTATTCACCCCCAAACCATGTAGCCTTGGCTAAATTACTTAACTTCATGAGCATCCATTTTCTCATAGGTAAAGTGGAAATAGTTACCTACTTTAAAAATGCTCTTGCAAAATGTGAGATATAACTTCCTTAGCACAATGCCTAGCCCATAACAGCTACTCAATAAATAATAACTATAATTAAAAGTTATTTGTTTAGCATAACCAATTGTCATGGAGCAATCATGTGAAAGTTATACAGCTGGCCCAGGCAAGTGTTTAACACATTAGTCTGTTTAAATTAACTTTTATTATATGAGGGTTTTAGTGTATATTACTTTCATGATCCAAGATTAATTTGTTTTTAAAGTAGAAACAATAATGACCTTCCAGAGCTATATTAATGATTACATTAGATATTCCATATAGAAATATTCAACCCATAAAGATGCTAGAAATTATGACCCTCTTTCTTTTAGTTTAGTCTGAATTACCTGAAATCATTTAATATGCAGGTAGAATTTGTTTTGCTTATATAACATATGACATACTTTTTGATACATAATTCTGTCTAAAACTATTATTAATGAAACCTCGAACAAATCCCTAAAGAAACTATGTTTTCAGTCATGCAAGAGTAGTAAATTATAATAAATTAAAGGAGTCAGTGTTTGGACGAACGGAGGTAAGATGGCGCACTTCCGGGTTCTTCATCACCAGCTTTTCCCGCGTGTGCGAAAATGCCGCCGGCGCCCGGGAAGGTGCAGACCAACTGGGCATGCACCAGGTGACGTCAATCCGAAGAGACCAAGATTTACCTGGTCGCACCTGCGGAATGCCCCCCGACAGGCCTGTGCCCCGCCTATTGCCCTCCCACTCCTAGAAAAGCTGCTCCCGGCAGACGCCCCAGGCGGACTTCCCAGCCCCCCCACTCCTGTCCGGACTCCGCCTGAGAGCTCACCAGGCGACTCTCTTGGCCTCCTTTGCTGGAGGCCGACAGACCTCTCCCTACCCACCTCCTTCCCTGAAGCTAGGTGACCAAAAATAAATTTGCAGTTTTGCTCCTACCCTTGCCTACTCGCTGGTTCTTTTGTGCCCGCTCTGGTGGTCTTAGAAAAACAAATCAGTCAGTACAAATTTAATAAAGCCAAATATGGTGATAACTCAACAGGCCACTCTGTTGTCATAAGTATATTCTCAGAATATATTCCCCAACATCTTACGGTCACTTCAAGGATCCCTCAATTCTTATCCACTATCCCATCACTTACCTAGCCTTTAATTTTCCATCACTCTTACCTAAACTCTCAGTAGTGTGGATGAGATGTCATTTACTCTAGAGCATTATCTGTGTAGCTCTGTAATTTCTAATATTTTCACTCTAAAACAGGACAGTAAAAAAAACAGGTGAACAATTATATAACACAAACCAAGATTCTATGAAGGGTTTTGAGCTTTATGAGGACAAAGACATCTTGCTTACAATTATCTTCAAATGCCTACCACAGTCTCTGCCACACAGTAGGCTTTCAAGAATTATTTTTCTATATTAAATAATAAATATGTGAGTATACATTTTTTAAGACCAGGTTGTTGCTGCTAACAGTACTCAGGAGGAGGAGGGTCCAACCAACATTTACTAAGAATGAAGTACATGTCTGGTCATGTACTAACTCCAGTAAGTATTGCTAATTATGCCTTCCAATAGCCCTGTGAAGCAAAACACGAAGACGACAGAGAAGAATGAAAAAGAAACAACTATAAAAGGAGTATGTGAAAGAAGGGTGATATGCATATAATGGCCTATCAGGTAGCATGGACCTAAGGAAGCTTTAGTTCCTCTCATTATCTCTTCCTCTAGGCTTCATACAAGGTTTCTCACACTCATGAGCTCCTTCTAATTAAAATCACTTATAAAACGTTTTCTTGAAGGGCTGGAGGCTGACTAGAATCTTGAAGCAAATGTCTAAATATATTTCCATTTATCATCTATAACTGTTCAGAAACAACAATTATTACAGTTAATGACTGACCAGGCTTGTTGATAATGGCCTTAAAGAGGCACTGTAAAGAAAAGGTAGTTAGGCAAACTGAGTAATTACTGGTCCTTTAAATTCTTTCCCACCTTAAGGGAAAACTTCTCCTTAAAAGTTATCTTTGACATTTTCCTCTCCCTGATCTCTCACCTTCAACTGGCAAGCAAAGTGCTATTTACTCCTCTCTAAAGTTTCTGACATCTTATTCCTTTTTTTTAATTATATCAACCATAGCCGCATTTCAACTGCTCTTCTAACTCATACCTAAATTATGGCAAAAGCTGCACAATGAATTAATTCCCTGTGCTTATATTGCCTCTCTTTCTTCTAATCCAGTCTCCAAGCCACTGTGAGATTAACTGTACAAATCCAGCTTTTATCACTGTATCTACCTTCCTGAAAATTTCAAAGAGAAACTGGGACTGGGAGTAGAGTTCAACAATGTATTCTATGATGTATGTGTGAATACACATAAACAAACACTACAATATATCCCACGAGAAAAGTTGGATACATACAGGACTTCAACACTAGAACAAAACTAAACAATTACACAAATCTAATATGTAATTATATATTTAATATAATCTATGATTCTTGTGAGCAGACATGACTAAAAGTATATGAAGATTACTGTAGTTAGCATTACTTTTCCAAAAGCCAGAAGCAAAACTGTCTCCACTAGCAAAGACACTGGAAGTACATCTTCTCACCCTTATCCACAGGTACGAAAGATGAGAAAAGCATAGCTTCAAACAATCTAGCATTTCCTGAAATTCTAACAAATATTAATTTCAGAAAGTTATATAATTTAGTAGAGAAAGGCTGTATCCCAAGGATAGCATCTCCTAAGGGCCTCTAGTTTATGATAAAATAACTATGCAGAGGAAGTCAAAATTTGCCAAGAGAACCTATTCCATCTTTGGATAGCAAAATAGAACATTTTTTCTTTCACTGATGCCAAAATCTGCCCCTTTGTAATTTCTGTCTATTTGTTCTGGTGTAACCATCTGGAATGCAGAGAACAAGTATTATCTTCCATTTACATACTTGAAATAACCATGTTTTCTCTCAAGCAACTGAAGCACATAATAATCTTTTGATCATTGGTATATTTTAAATATAAATACAATGGCAAAAATAGTAAAGAAAAACCTGTCAATCAATTACAATGGCAAGTCGATCAGTTTAACTGGGTTATAATGTTCCTAAAATGTTAAGTTTATCATACTAAAAACCGAACACGGACTTCATTTCTGGTTCCACACAAAAGAGGCCTGGAAGTCATCACATCATTCTAACAAGTAAAAATCTGAACGAACTGAAAAATCAACAACTCTTCTTGAATTTGTAAGAGAAGTGAGGACAAAGGGCAAGCAACTACCCCCAAGATCATAAAGATAGACACGAGAATAACAGGGAATCGCACGTTATTAGAAAAGAGGCTCATGAGCAGAAACTGCTGGGAGAACCCGTGCCTAGGTAGGAAAACTGAAGTGCAATCGACCAACTGAACGTTTCATAGCTGTTTCAGAAAAACGATAAACCATGAAGCACTTCTTGAGAGACAATGATATGGACAGAGACAGAGCAACATGGACAGCAAGATGGCACTAGGTCCCTTTAACTTGGCATGCCCTTTGTTTCTCAACCCAACTTGGGGAACAACTTTGTCATTCTTTAGAAATCTAGCTCAGACTAGATTAGCATAGATTTTTCCTAACCTACAAGCCCCCTTCTCTATGCTCTTATGATACATACTTCATACTAACATTATAGCTATATATTACACATATCTGACTTATCGGGGTTCCAATATACAGTTAGCGTACCACTGTAATTATTAATACCATCTATTTTCATTTCCCAAAGTATCCCAGGTTGTATTACAAATAACAACCATAAATAATAAGATTGCCTTAAGTGTAAACTTCAACTACAGTGTCTGTTTTTCTTAGGACTACATCTGCTCTATTATCTCCTTCTCCCAGAGACTAGAATTGTGTTGTTGGCTTCTTGTACCAGTGTCCTGCTCTTTTTTTTGGAACAGACTCTTGCTCTGTTGCCCAGGCTGGAGTACTGGAGTGCAACTGTGGGACTCAGCTCACTGCAACCTCTGCCTCCCGGTTTCAAGCGATTCTCCTGCTTCAGCCTCCTGAGTAGCTGGGATTACAGGTGTGCCACCACGCCAAGCAAATTTTTCTATTTTTAGTAGACGGAGTTTCACCATGTTGGTCAGGTTAGTCTCGAACTCTTGACCTCATGATCCACCCGCCTTGGCCTCCCAAAGTGCTGGGATTACAGGAATGAGCCACTGCGCCGGCCCCCCAGTGTCCTACTCTTATAATAATGATGACAGGAAGAGTTATGGCAATTTCTGCTGATTTGTAACATATTAAAATTGTGTTCCCTAAAGATGGGAAAAAGAGACACTAGGGACTAATAGGGGAGGAGGAAAGAGGAGTGAGCACTGAAAAACAACCTATTGGGTTCCATGCACACTACCTGGTTAACGGAATCATTTGTACACCGAACCTCAGCAACATTCAACTTAACCATGTAACAAACCTGTACATGTACCCCCTGAAACTAAAGGCTGAAAAACAAATAAATACCTATATGCTTTTAACAATAAATAAATAAATAAATTTTTCTTCTCAAGGACTCTGGGATTCAGACCTATTTTCCTCCCCCTTCAACTTTGAATTATAAACTTACTTCATTTTATACTTTCCTCTTTCTGTGTACATAAAAACATCTTACTTTCTGTAATTCCAAAGAATTGCTCACTTTGAATGATTTCAAGGAGAAAAAGTTATAATTAATGGAAGAAAAAAAAGTCCTTGCTCACAGTTTATCATTCTGTACCTTTGGATAAATTAAACAAGTGACAACTACCAGGTCACTCCTCTGACTGTCTTAAAATTCTATTAACAAAAGCTATGCCTTTAATTGGTTTATTATCAGCATGTTATTATATACTGTAACTCTCAAATATAGATGAGGATCAACCTAGGTATAGAACACTAACAGAAAGTGAGCTAGATGTAGTTAATAATTCATTTGAACATAGCATCTATTAAAAGTTGTATAATTTTAGTAATTAGAAGCTATAATTACTATTTTAATTCATTTACTTAGAACATAAGTTTTATAATATAAACAACTTAAAATATTTTAAAATTAAATTTTAAACAGTGGTCCTTCCAAGGTTCTTTTTCAAAAAAAGTTGTTAACACCATCAATAGAGTGGAACACAGGTTTTCCCCTAGATTGTATTTAATAATTTTATTACTTACATAATTTTGAAAAATAAATCTATACTATAAAAGACAGTTATGATCTGACCTAGGAATAGCTCTGTATATCTACATAGGTATTTCAAATTCTACATTTTATTCAGTCATAAATTTCAGTGTTCCTCATCTGCCATATATTGCACTAACTGCTAGGAGAGGAACATTAATAAATATATGATCTCACTCCTGGAGATCAAAATTAAATGGGAAAAAAAGAGGGACATAAATATCTAATAGTAATATAATAGACAGGTAGGTAGTAAATACCATGCAAATAAAATAAAAGGAGAGTGCTTGATAGAGATTTCACTAGAGTATAAGACAAGTGAGAATAGGAAACCTGTCTGTTTACAGATGCGCCCCTGGCCTCTGGCACAATGCCAGGCACATGGTGGACAGTCAATAAACAGTGGTTAAAAGAAATACTGAGCAAGACAGTAAGTGACACAAATGTTATTTGGAGATGCTTAACACGAGTTTATTCTTGACAATAAGCAATACATCTTGTAGGCATATAAAATGTGAACAGCAATAGGCACATTAACATGGAAATGTGAAAAAACATGGTACTTTTCTCAATGAACTCAAGGAATAGCAAGAAATTCTATACCTCCAGAAAACAGGATGATGAGAATAAATGAAAATGGAGCTAGATTCCAACAGCTTTCTAAGATATGTTGACTTAACTTAGAAAGATAAAAGTTAACATATCTTATATCTTTGGGCAATGGATAATTATTAAGGAAGGCATGTGCAAGTGAATGGCACGATCAGTTTTTTGTGCTTTAGGAATACAACTTTGGAGAGCGAACTGTAGAAGAGGAGAAAGGCAAGTTTAAGTAAAGGTTAAAAAAATGTTCTAAGCAGACAACTTACTCAATAATGGCTTATAGATGGAAAAAAGATAGAGGGCGTAAGCAAGGATGAATTCCGTATTTCTGGACTGGGTAAATTGATGTATGATTCTATTCACTAACAGGGAATCCTAGAGCAAGTACAGATTTGGGGGAAATTTTCTACCAGCTGTAGTAAGCTTATGCACCAAAAGTAAATAACAACAAACCTTACAATGTTTTATGTTAACTGGCTATTTGTTCCTATATCAAAAACACTTATATTAGTCAAGAATGGCTACTCTAGAGGCTGATAGTAGGGGGATCCCTACAGCCTGGGAGTTCAAGTCTGCAGTGAGCTATGATCACGCCACTGGACTCCAGTTTGGGTGACAGAGTAAGACCCTGCTTCAAAAATAAAAAATTTATTTTAAAAAATTTAATATGTTTAATTAAAAATTATTTTAAACCACATTTATAGGCTATCAGTTTTCAAGCCTATGTTCTTAAAAAATATGTAGATTATCATAGAAATACCTATTCCAGGGTCAAGTGTGCCTAGAAAGCTGCCCACAGTAATCTGCATTTATAGGAAGTACCCCAGTGATTCTTATGCACACTAAAATATGAAACATGCTATAAAGGCTGCCAGAATGCAATGCAACTAGATTCTGATATCTCTTTGGGTTATTTAATCTGAAATCTAAGACTAGAACCTACTCTATGAAATATTTTTATCACCTTCAAATGTTACAATATAAAACAACACCACTGACACAAAAATAATAATCACTAATACTATATACACACAGAACCTATACACACACAGAATACTATTGTGTTAATATTTTTGCATGAATAATCTCTTTTAATTTCCACACCAATCATATAAGGTAGGTACTATTATTACTGTCCCCCTGTTAGTAAGTGAGGCTTAGAGACATAGTTCACTTGCCTAGAAGTCACACTAATACCAGATGTGGCAATGAGATCTGAACTTAAGCAGTATGATTCCAAAGTCTACCTTTTATTCCTCAATATATAATACAATACAGACTACCTAGTTGTACTGCCTTGCACAGGACAGTGTACCTTGCACAGGACAGTGTACGGTTCATAATTATGCACTTAATGGTATAATTATTTGATGTTTATCTCCCTATACCATAATTCTGCTTTATTTCACCAATGTGATGTCATCCAAATACCTAAAAAATGGTTGGAAACAGTAACCACACTCAAAAAGTATCTGTTGAATAAATGAACTTACTATTCAGTAATAAATACACAGAAACTTTAAAATATACCAAATTCTGTTTCTTGATCTAGGTTCTGGTTTCTTCTCACCTAAATTAGGCTATTATCAAAAAGACAAAAAAAAAAAAAAAATGCAGGGAGCCATGAACACACCACTGTACTCTAGCCTGGGTGACAGAGCAAGACCCTGTCTCTGAAGAAAAAGACAAAAAGTAACAAACATGGAAAAGGGGGAATTCATATACTGTTGGTGAGAATGTCTATCAGTAAGTACAACCATTATAGAAAATAGTATAGAGATGCCTCAAAAAACTAAAAATAGAATTGCCATATGGATGATCCAGCAATTCCACTACTAGGAGTATATATATATATATACATACATATATATATACACATATATATACACATATATATATATACGTATATATATATACACACACATATATATACATATATATACACACATATATATACACATATATATACATATATATATATATATAGCCAAAGGAAAATAAATCAGCATATCAAAGACAATCAGTAAACCAAAGAGATAGCATATTTATTGCAGCACTATTCATAATAGCCAAGATATAGAAGCAACCTAATTGTCCTTCAACAGATAAATGAAATTTTTAAGTGTGGTATATATGCACAATGGACTACTACTCAGCCATTAAAAAAATAAAATCTTACCATTTGCAGCAACATGGACGAACCAGGAGGACATGATCTTAAGTGAAATAGACCAGGCACAGAAAGACAAACACCACACAATCTCTCATACATGGAATCTAAAGAAGCTGATCTCATAGAAGTACAGAGTAGAATAGTGGAGGGTAGAGGGGAAATAGAGAAAGACTGGACAACTGGGTACAAAGTTACAGTTAGGAGGAATAAGTTCTGGTATTCTCTTGTGCAGTAGGGTAACTATGATTAACAGTATTGCATATTTCAAAATAACTAGGAGAAAGGATTTTGAACGTTCTCACCACAAAGAAATGATAAATGTATGAGGTGACGGCTATGGTCTGAATGTTCCCTCCAAAGCTCATGTTGAAATTTCATGCCCAGTGAAATTGGGCTGTATTGAGAGGTGGGGCCTTTAAAGAGGTGACTGGATCATGACGGCTCTGTCCTCATGAATATGAGTTATCACAGGAGAAGAACTGGTGGCTTTATAAGAAGAGAAGAGACTTGAGCTAGCACATTAGCACACTCAGCCCCCTTGCCATGTGATAACCTGTGCCACCCTGGGACTCTTCAATGACGGCAATAAGGTGTCATCAGATAGCAGTCCCTCAACCTTGGACTTCTCAGCCTTCGTAACGGCAAGAACTAAATTTCTTTTCTTATACATTACCCAATTTCAGGTATTCTTTTATAAGCGACAGAAAACTGATTAATCCATTAATGGATATGCTAAATACCCTGATTTGACTTTTACACAATGTATACACGTATCAAAATATCACACTGTACCCTATAAATATGTAATTATTATGTGTCAATTAAAACCAAAATGTTTAAAAATGTTTAAAATATACCAAGCTCTGTTTCTTGATCTGGGTGCTGGTTTCACAGGTGTCAATCTGTCAAAGATTTATTGAGCAAACATGTATAATAAATTCATGTCTGTCTATTCAATAAATAGTTAAAAAGTAAGAATGAAAAAAATTTTGTTATTTTGCCAGATATTAAAGACTATGTTTATTGTCCTTTTATAGCAAACAAGACCATGCTTCTTAAATTGACTTTTAACAATCTGGCATTTATAACAGAATAAGCCTCTAGGACACACCTGTGAATTCTAAAAATGTAAGAATTGACAAGGGACTTACTATCTTATGATTAGTTTTAATAATGATAATTATAATATGGACATACATAAAAGAGGGAATAAAAAAGATCACACTGCTTCAAAATGTATCTACTTCCCAAACTCTGAGCAACAAGATATGAAATAATATGATTTTCCAAAAACCCTAACCAAACTTATTTCTATTGCTTTGAAAAGAACTTTCTAAGAACAAACCTATTTAAATATAATTAACAATGCAATAGCATTTACCCAAATCTGTCACATACAAAATTTTTTAAATGGCAATGCATAGGAAAACAAAAAGAAAAAGGCAAATAAAAATTTAAGCCTGCTGTGTACCTTCAGAAAACCACATTCTGATCATTTTCTATTCCACCCTCTCAAGCATTATATTCACACAGTGCTAAAAATCATGTTGCCAGGTTGCACTTGCTAGATAAAGAACTAAAGCCTAACCATTCACCTTACCTAATCTTTTAATCATTTCATCCTTGTCTATTTTTACATGGTAGATAATTAGTGAATTTATAAAGATTTTCTGGCACAGATGTTTGAAGGAGAAAATGGGTAAGACCTGCTCAATGGGAAAAGGGCACCAAGTGCTTTCTGAGACTTCATCTCTTTCCCTTTTTCATAGTAAAATTAGAATTGAGTACTTGGGCTCATAACACCTGTTAAAAGATAATTTGTGGTAGACAACTGAACCAAATTCACAAAGCACTTTTACTTTGTACACAAAGTATGTATGAGTATATACAAAGAATTCAAAAGGTCTTCACCAGTCTATGGAAATGACTATCATTCTAAGAAATGTTTTCCTAACATTTTAAAGTTATTTTCCTGCAGAAAAGCAGGAAAACTCTGAGCAACGAGATATGAAATAATTTCATCATAGACTGAAAAATGCAGTCTGCAACTTGAACAACCTTTTCTAAGACAGTAAAAATAACTAAAAGCAATTATTAAACATTACTGCATGTTCTGCTATAATCTGTATGTCTTAGTCTGTTATATTTTACAAAGATACTTGTAAAATCATTAGGCTTCCACAGTCCTCTAATTAGGAATCCTTTATTACAAGAGAAAAAAAATCGGTTTGTCTTTGAAACAATGCACTATGTAAATGAACCCTGTGAAAGAATGGAACAGCTGTGCCTAAAGGCTGAGACATTAATTTTGATATATATCAGTCTAGCAGAATTATTTAGAAGTCAGTTGTATATTTTCATGCACAGCTACTTTTATGCTTCTGCTTTTCTCTATGAAACATGCCTACAGTTCAGATCATTTGTCAGACAGGTGACTTCTATGAAGGTAGTAGTTAAAAGCGCTTACCTTCTTAGAAAGTAATAAGGGAGGGCAAAGGTATAAATACACCTTGGCTGCAGGACACTAGATCTGAGTGTGGATTAGCAACCTGAAAAATGTTGTTACCGTATTATTTTCTAATCTTTCCATTTGTATTGATTCCACATCTTATCTTATTCCAGTATTTTTAACATTAGTTATTCACTATTCTTCATGTATCTTCGGTATCTTTCACTAGCTCTGTCTTTAAAAATAAATAAATAAATAAATGCTGGCCAGGTGCAGAGGCTCATGAAGTAATCCCAAAACTTTGGCAGACCAAGTTGGGAAGATTTCTTGAGGCCAGGAGTTCAAGACCAGCACAAGAGCACTGTAAGACTTCTGTCTCTACAAAAATTAGGGGAAAAAAAAAAACAAAAAACAAACGACAAAAAAACCAGCTGGGCATGGTGGTGTGTGCCTGTCATCCCAGCTACTCAGGAGACTGAGATGGGAAGATCACTTGAGCCCAGGTGGCTGAAGCTACAGTGAACTATGATGGTGCCACTGCACTCCAGTCTGGGTAACAGAACAAGACCCTGTCTCTAAAAACAAAATCTAAAAAAAAAAAAGAAGACGACGATGATGAAGAAATGCTTTGTCCATTGTTTCCTATCTTTGACACATTCCTTTTTTTTTTTTTTTTTTTGCCAACTCTGAGACGCAACTGAATTTATTCTTACCTCATCATCTCCTAAACTTCATCAACTTGGTGTTTAAGGGCATCATTCAAATTAAGCTGTCCTCCTCAAGCTTACCATTTGTCCAATTCAAAGTTTTTCTCTCAGTTTTTCAAACTTTTTGACTTTTCCATCACACTACTGACCCATGCTAACCAAATCCACCTTATTTCCTGTGGTTTCTGGAACTACACTGTCTCAGTCCTTTTCATACCTATCCCTCACTGCTCCTTATGTCTTGTTTTAAAGATCTGTATTCCCTCCTCCTGTTCCATTACCTAAAGTTTTAAGTTAAACGAAGGTTGCCAGGAAAAAAAAAAAGTTTTAAATGTAAACAACAACAAAGACAACAAAAATTACCTAAAGTACTATCTCCTTTTCCTCAGGTTTCTGTTTTCACTGTCTTCATCAACTCTAACAAATTCAATTTTACCCTTTAAGTCAACAATGCCTCAAAAGTTCAATTCTAAACTTTATCTATGATTAAAAGCAATGCACCTCAGTCTGTATGTTTTGTGGTATGTCCACCTCAAATTTAGCATGTACTATAACCAAAAAATTAATTCATCCTAAAAAAACTTTAAAAAAATTACATCTTCAAATAATATTACTATTGAAAATAGTAATATGGACTCCATGGAATCTACTTACATCCAGGTAGTCATCAGGTATCACTGAGACACTTTACAACAGTAGTCCCCAAACTTTTTGGCACCAGGGACCGGTTCTGTGGAAGACAGTTTTTCAATGGACAGGGTCAAGTGTGGGGGGATGGTTTCAGATGAAATTGTTCCACCTCAGATCATCAGGCATTAGATTCTCATAAGGAGGGCACAACCTAGATCCCTTGGATGTGCAGTTCACAATAGGGTTCATGCTCCTATGAGAATCGAATGCCATCACGGATCTGACAGAAGGCAGAGCAGGTGGCAATGCGTGCTTGCCCGCTGCTCACCTCCTGCTATGTGGCCCTGTTCCTAACAGGCCATGGACTAGTACCAGTAGACAGCCAGGGGTTTGGGAACCCCTGCTTTAGTTCATGTATCTTAGTAACCTCTTACATAGACTACATTATAATGGTATCCTGTTTTTACACAGAATCAGTGTTTTGTACAACATTACCCATTCAAAAACTATTATTTCTTTTAGGAAAAACATATGACTAGACACACTGAGATAAATATTAAGAAGACAAATTTCAGTCAGGCTTTGCTATATGAAACGAGTTTAGGTCAGGTCAGTTTTAACAGGTCAGGTTATTTACGGAAAAAGCTTCCATTCTCAGAGTTTTTAGGTTTTCAAAGTTGTGGAGAAGAGACTATGGACCTATATAATTAATACTACCAAAGTGAAAATGTTGCACTCTTTTCTACAACTAAGTTATTGAAACTGTTACTTTTTCCATTCTTCCAAGACACAAAATATGTAGTGATGTATAAATTTAGATCTTAAGTTAGAAAAAGTTTAACAAAAAGTAAACCATATTGCCCCAGAAATAGTTTGTCAACACAAAGAATTTAACCACAACAAAGAATTTTCCCACTAATTCAGAATAGAAGACTTTGGCCATTTAGGATAAAAACATTAATGAAAAGAAGGGTTTCTGGCCCTAAGAACAACTACCTGGCTACCAAAGTGTAGCTGTGGACAATCAACATAAGTACGACCTGCAAGCATATCATAAATGCAAAATCTTGAGCCCTTCTAGGCCTACTGAACTGGACTCTTCATTATGGCAAAAATCCCCAGGCGGTCAACTGTGTATTTGTGCAGGAAAAAAAGTTAACCTAGCAGGCCTAACTGCTTATCTTTAAAAAGGCCTGCTTACAAGGTTGACCCTCAACTGGCATACAGGAACTTAAATTTTGGGAGGTTCTCTAAACTGGTAAGGTGGCTCACTGGACCTAAACTGTTTATACAAACAGTATGTTTTATATGAAATACTTGTTTTTGTTCTGCAAGTTTGGAATTTTGTTATCTGCCAGGTAGAGGCTACCTACTTGGCAATTCCTCAAATAAAAACCCTGGGCACTGAGTCTCTAACGAGATTCCCTGGTTGACAACATTTCATGGGTTGTCACAATTCATAACTGGAGGGAACTAGCAAGTCCTGTGTGACTGCTGGGAAGATTCTAGATGCTTGTGCTGGTTTCCCCAGACTTTGCCCCATGTATCTTTTCCCTTTGCTGATTTTGTGTCATATCTTTTTGCCATAATGAGTTCTAGTGAATCACTGAATCTAAGGATGGTGTCTGGGACCTCCAACAAAGCATTAAATTTCAGAAGCTCTGCTTTAGAGAACCCACATAAAATCTTATTCCCAAAGCTTAAGAGCAGGCCATGAGGACTGTAGGCTAACCCTTGAGTCAATGCAAGACAAGGACTCCATTATGCATAAAGTTAGACCTTAAAAAAGTCTACATCCTAAGAAAAAAGGTAAATTAAAAGAACATCCAACAGAGGTAAACAACAAAGAAAAGCAGTTCTGGGTAACTAAACAAAACAAACAAAAGAGACTCTGCTTAGACTCTGAAGCCACCACATGTGACTTTGGAATATAAATGTACTCTTGCATGGTTAAGGGAAAAAAACACCAAGGTGAGAACCTGAATTTAAAGTAGCCCTTGGTCTACAATGCTCCCAGGCAGCAGGCAGAAGCAAACTCAACCACCAGTCCAACCAGATAACCACCCTTACTTAGCCTGGGTAACCTAACAAATACAGGGCATAACCAAAAACCAAGAACATACAAGTAGAGAGCAAAATAAGCCATTATAAATAGAAACCAGAAAAAAAGATATAAAAACTAAAAATCAGAATTATTCAATGAAATAATAATTATGTTTTATATATCTAAAACAGGGGAGCTGGCAAACTTGTTCATAAAGAGTCATACAGTAAACACTTGAAGCTTTAAAGGTCACACAGTCTCTGTTTCAACTATTTAACTCCACAACGATGGCACCAAAGCAGCCACAGATAAAACTTAAAACAAATAAGCATAGTCATGTGCCAATAAAATGTTATTTACATATGCAATAGCAAGCCAGATTTGCAAGCCATAATTTGCAAACCTCTGGCTTAATGGAAAAAAAGAAGTGAGAAGAACACTCAAGAGAGCATTTAAAAAAAAAAAAAAAAGATATCGAAAAGATCCATGACAGAATAGGAAGGAAGGAAGGAAGAAAGGCAGGCAGGGAAGGAGGGCAGTCCAAGTAGAACTTCTTGAAATAAAAATATCATAACTGAAATAAGTCAGTGGAAGGGATGAACAGCATAAACACTGCTAGCAAAAGAATTAATGAACAAAAGACTTAGCTGAAGGTATTATACGGAACTTAGCTTCTCAGAAAAAAGGAGATGAAACACATAAAGAAGTTTAACAACCAAGAAAGATAATGAGAAAGTCTAACATACATTTAATGAGAGTTCATAAAGGAGGTAACAAGACAAAACGGGGGAAACGCAATACTCAAAAACACAACGACTGACACTTTTCTGGAATTACTCAAAGACTTGAAATATTTAGAATCACGATGCCCAATGAAACCCAAGGCAGAATAAATAACCATCTAAACACATTTTATTCAAATGTTTGAAAGAAATTGTTTGAAAGAAATGTTTGAAACAAAATGTTTGAAAGAAATATAGACAGAAAAACAGATTACCCGAAAGGAAGGTGATCTAGATGAACAACTTGCTTTTTCACATATATATATAGTATATATATATACAGTATATAGTGTATAGTGTATATAGAGTATATATAGTGTATATAGTGTGTATATAGCATATATATAGCATAGTGTGTACACACTATATATGCTATAGTACACACTATATATGCTATATATAGCATATACAGCGTGTACACAGTATACATGCTATATATAGCATATACAGCGTGTACACAGTATACATGCTATATATAGCATATACAGCGTGTACACAGTATGCTTATGTGAAACTTGCTTTTTCACATATATAGTACACATATATATATGTGTGTATACATATATAGCGTGCTGACCTTGTATGAATCATTACTCAAAGTACTCCAAGTATCTGTAAAACAATCAGGAAAATTTGAGCATTGACTGAGTATTAGATAATACAAAGAACTTACTGCTTTTTTTTTTTTTTTTTTTTTTTTTTTTTTTCTTTCCCTGAGACGGGGTCTCTGTCACCCAGGCTGGAGTGCAGTGACGTGATCTTGGCTCACTGTAACCTCCACCTACTGGGTTCAAGCAATTCTCCTGCCTCAACCTCCCAAGTAGCTGAGACTACAGGAGCACATTGCCATGTGTGGCTAATTTTCTGTATTTTTGTAGGGACAAGGTTTCACTATGTTACCAGGCTGGTCTCAAACTCCTGAGCCCAGGCAATCCACCCACCTCGGCCTCCCAAAGTGCTGGATTACAGGAGTGAGCCACCGTGCCTGACCTACAAAGGGCTTACTGTTAATTTACTCAGTTGTGTTAATGTCACTGTGGTTATGTATTTTAAAAGTCCTTAACCCTTAGAAATACACACTGATGATCTGCAATGAAATAATATATACCTTGGATTTGCTTCAAAATGAATCATGAGAGAATTGGGAGAATATACAAATGAAGTAAGGTTGTACAATATGTTTATAATGGTTGAAGGTAAAGAATACATGAGGGCTCATTATACTTTGTTCTCAAATTATGTGTATGTTTGAAATTTTTCATAATGAAATATTTTTAATGTCTGATAATCCCAAGGGTTGACAAAAGTATGAATCAACAACTCCTATATATTATCACTGTCAGAATAAAGACATATAGATGGGTAATCTTTCTCTCTCCATACATACATACATACATACATACATACATATATGCGGCATATAACCAGTAATTTCACACTAAATTATATAATGCAGAGAAACTTACATATAAGTAGCAGGATTCATATACAAGACTATACATAAAATCACTGTATATAATAGCAAGAAACTACAAATAACACAAATGTCCATGACCAAAAGAATGGATAAATAACTGTTATTTGTTTATTAACACTTGTTCTTAGAGTTTTCACCTAAGCATTTGCCAGACATATGCTGGGGTCTGTAAACAAATCATTTTCTCACTTAATACTCATAATGACCTTGTAAGATGTACAATATTGTATCCCTTTTCACAAATAAAAAAGGGCTCTGAAAACTTGACAGCACATCTGGTATTTGGTTGCAAATTATGGAGCAAGAACATGAATTTTGGGTGGGCACAGTGGCTCACGCCTGTAATCCCAGCACTTTGGGAGGCCGAGGCAGGTGGATCACCTGAGGTCAGGAGTTGGAGACCAGGCTGGCCAACATGGTGAAATCCCATCTCTACTAAAAATAAAAATAAAAAAATTAGCTGGGCATGGTGGCGGGTGCCTGTAATCCCAGCTGCTTGGAGGCAGGAGAATCGCTTGAACCCAGGAGGCGGAGGTTGCAGTGAGCCGAGATCGCGCCATTGCACTCCATACTGGGCAATGGAGTGAGACTGTCTCAAAAAAAAAAAAAAAAAAAAATGTGATTTTCGATTATCCCTTCTACAAACTCAGTTTTCATTTCACAGTAGTAATCAGGAATGTATATTTTCAAAAAAGGAGTGATATGGTAATTTTCTAAAATAGCTTAAAATTAATATATAAACAGTCACCAACTCATGATGGTTCAACTTAAAATTTTCTTACTTTAAGATGTTGCAAAGCAACATGCATTCAATAGAAACCGTACTTTGAATTCTGAATTTTGATATTTTCCTGAGCAGCAGTATGTGGTAGGATACTCCTTCATAATGCTGGGCAGAAGTAGTGAGTCAAGATCTCAGTCAGCCACATGATCGCAAGGGTAAACAGGCCAGGTGTGGTGGCTCACACCTGTAATCCCAGCACTTCGGGATGCTAATGTGGGTGGACTGCTTGAGAACAAGAATTCAAGACCAGCCTGGCTAACAGCAAGACATCCATCTCTACAAAAAAAAAAATTTAAAAATTAGCCGGGCGTGGTGGTATGTGTGCATAGTCCTAGCTACTTAGAAAGCTGAGACAGGAGGATCCCTTGAGCCCAGGAGTTTGAGGTTACAGTGAGCTATGATCCTGCCACTGCAATCCAACCAGGGCAACAGAAAGAACCAACCCTCTACAGTGTACCCAGTCATTAGCATTTTTTGGATATTGTTTTTGCAACCCATCTTGTCTACAAATACTCATTTTTCACTTACAATGAGTTTAGGGAGTTTATGAGGATGTAATCCCATCATAAGTCTAGGGTTATCTACATAAAAAAAACTTTTTACAGTATCACAAAGGCAAACTGTAGTTGATCCAGACCTGTACAAATTACCAATAAGATCTAAAATAACAAGGTTTCCCATAATTTGCAGTTCGTATTTTATGTAGGTACACATAAAATAAAACCAGTGGGGATCCTGGGGACGATTACTGACTAGTTTAACTCAGTTTATATCAAATACTCATTTTTCACTTACAATGAGTTTAGGGAGTTTATGAGGATGTAATCCCATCATAAGTCTAGGGTTATCTACATAAAAAAAACTTTTTACAGTATCACAAAGGCAAACTGTAGTTGATCCAGACCTGTACAAATTACCAATAAGATCTAAAATAACAAGGTTTCCCATAATTTGCAGTTCGTATTTTATGTAGGTACACATAAAATAAAACCAGTGGGGATCCTGGGGACGATTACTGACTAGTTTAACTCAGTTTATATATATATATGGCATACAACCAGTAATTCCACACTGAATTATATAATGCAGAGAAATTATATAATGCAGGACTAGTTTAGTCCTCTTACTACTGTCAGTCTCCTGAAAGTACACTGACAATGGAAACCACCTTTCGTGCATAGACAGCCGCCTTCTTTTGTTAAAAGTCTTTCAAAATTAAGTGATCTCTATAAGTTTCTTCTAGTTCTAAACTCTAAACTCTGCTTACTTGGCTTCTATTTTACAATTCCACACCAATGATCTTCACCCTACACTATTTCTGAACCCAAAAAGCCATTCTCCAGTGCAAAGTTTGGCTTACTAAGAATGTCCTGCTCAGACTAAGGGATAAATATCAAATAAATAACACTATTAGTTAAGAATCACATCCATGCTACTTTCAGCAATTACATTTGTAAGAGTATTCAACTGATTAGATTACATCCAAACACTTTCATGAACCAATTTTTTAAAAAAGACAAATCACTAGGCAAATTTTTTCATAGTTTTTCTCCAATTTATTTTAGGTTATTTCAATGCCCCTGATGCACCTAACCAATAAAACTTTCTCTGGAAAATGCTAACAGTAATAAATAATACAATTAACTAAGTAGCTAAATACTCCTTCCCTATTTGCTGAAAGTGCAAAATATCCCTCAGTCAACAAACCAAAACAGACATTATTCAATTATACTTGTCATGGCAAATCAGGTTTAAACTCTAGTGTCGTCCCTAGTGCTTCCAGGAATACTACCCTGAGGATTACGAACCCTCAGTCTCACTCAGAAGAAAGAGTGTGGTGATTGCTGAGCAATCTCCACCACAGCGGCTCTCATCCATCTGCCAACTGCGAACCATGATTTTATTTTAACAAAGACACACACGCTCATGCTATAGCCTCTTTAAAAAATATTTAGGATCTAGCACAGTGCCTAGCACAAAAATAAATAAAATATTTGTTAAATAAATGTTTATTAAATCCACAGAATTAGAAAGCAAGAACAGGGGTCAGGGCGCAGTGGCTCACGCCTGTAATCCTAGCACTTTGGGAGGACAAGCTGGGTGGACCACTAGGTCAGGAGTTTAAGACCAGTCTAGCCAACATGGTGAAACCCTGTCTCCACTTAAAATACAAAAAATGAGCTGAGCATGGCAGCGGGTGCCTGTAATCCCAGCTACTCGGAAGGCTGAGGCAGGAGAATCACTTGAACCTGGGAGGCGGAGGTTGTAGTGTGTAGAGACCGTCCCACTGCACTCCAGCCTGGGCGACAGTGCAAGATTCTGTCTCAGAGAAGAGAAAGGAGAGAGAGGGGAGGGGAGGGGAGGGGAGAGGAGGGGAGAAGAGGGGTTAAAAAGGGTTTTAATTTTAACAACTGGCTGAAAATCTAGATGCTAAAGAACAGACTGCAGGGATCACATTCGCTTAAAAAAAAAGTACAAAGAACATATGAATAAAAACTGTGAAATGAAAGACAAGAAGGTCCCCCAAATCTGCCTATAAGCCATTCTGATTCAGCTCCAAGAAAAAATGATTGTTTCCAAAGCACTCACAGCCCACATATCTTGGTGCTGGATGGGTGGGACAACAGTGGCAGTTACAGTTGAATAAGGGGAAAGACTGACATAAATGAGAGGAAGGGGAGAGCTCATATCTAGAATGAAAATTTATTTGAAATTAAAGTTAACTTCACTCATTCTGCTATTTTCAGTACTTCTCCATATTCCCAAGGATAGATTCAACATCTAAATGAAAGCACCTAACTGCAACAGCAGCATGAAAGTAGATCAAATGAACAGAATAATTTTTTACAAAGATTATATAAGGCTAAGAAGTCTCTTCTGGGCCTCTTGATTTGTCAGTCTAGCTCAATGATCCATTCAGTCTACATTTTTTGAATAACATGCGACTAACTGGAGGTTCCTGAAGAGCAAGGTCTGATTATCTTGTAACCTCAACCTTCACAAAAACTGGCAGAATACTCTGTTATATACCCATTAAATACAGCATTTCCACCCACAGTGAAAAGAATTGTTGTTAAAATTAGTAATCAGGCATTACTTGATAACTCAAAAATATTAATTAGGGTTATACATACATCGCTTAACAGGAAATCTATTAATACCACTATCATTTCCATAATGTTTGGTTTTGCTACCTCGTCTTGAAAAACAATACACTACTTCAGTTTCAAGTTATTCAAATGGAATAATCTTGCCTGTCTTGTAACAAGAATGAAAGAATTAATTCATTCACTTATTAATTCAGTTAATATTGATTTAATGACATGTGCTATGGAGTGCCTGCTCCAAGGGCTACAGTCTATTGTCCAAGCGGCAAAGTGATTTTTCAAAATTATCTCACCGTATCACACTCCTGCCTAAAACCCTCTAATGATTTCCCTTTGCAGTTGTACCACCTTCTCCAAGTTATTACTTGTCTCCCTCTCTCTCCTAATCTCATATTCCTATACTCTCTCTCTCATTCATCAAGCACTAGCCATACTGGTTCTTTCCGGTCTCTTTGATAGTCACATTTTTTTGGCTAGTTTTTCCTTCTACTTGGAAGACTTTCCTCCTTTACATGGTGCCTCCTTATTAGTCGGTATCAACTAAACGTTACTACTTAAGAGAAGCTTTCTCTGACAACCCCCCCGGCCATCACTCTTTTTCACATACCTGATTTTACACTATTAAGAGCATTTATCAGTACCTAAAATTCTGCATTCACGTGTTTACTGTCTGTGTTCTCACCACCAGACCTATAGGTCCCTCAAAGGTAGGGACTCAATATATTTTTTTCACTGCTGAATCAGTACCCAGTACACAGTAAAGGTCCACAAATATTTGTCTACTGTGATAGAGAGGCAGACATGTGAATAAAATTATACCAATTATAAGAAAGTTAAAATACAATATATTATAAAAGCCCAAATGAAGAAGATGTTCAACTCTGCGAGGGAAGACTGACTTTTTGGAAAACTTTGTTGGTTACAGAGAAGAGAAGAGATTGGCAAAGAACAAAACTAGAATAGGCAGAGTAGTTACGAAGTCAATAGAATCATCGGGAAAGATACTAAGGGCCTGAATAAAGGCACGGCAACAGAAAGGGAAAAAACAGATTTGCAAGTATTTCAGAGAGAAAATCATTACCATCTGGTCTCAGATTAGATATGTGGAATACGGACAAGGAACGAGGTTAAGATGTCTCCTGGGTGTCTTCTTTGGCCCAATTAAAGTACTTCTTTTAACCCAGAAAGATTTTTAGAATAATGAGATAATTAGCCAGTTTGAAAGATATTAAGTTTGATGTACTTGACTACATGGTTATGATGTTGAGTAAGCAGCAAAACTGGTCTGGAGCCCTCAAGCTAAAACACAAATTTGATAGTCAATTATTCAGTCAACAAATATTTATCTAGCACTTACTATGTCCCAGGGCTGTTCTAAGCACCAAGGATGCAATGGTGAACAAAACAAAGTACTTGTCTCCTCACAAAACTTACATTCCAGGGAGATAAGAAATATATACCATAATGTCAGTAGTGACAAATGCTATGAAAGAAAAAGCATTATTAAATAATGCCAGGCACAGTGGCTCATACCCGCAATCCCAGCATTTTGGGGGCCAAGACAGAGGGATCACTTGAGTCCAGGATTCAAGACAAGCCTGGGCAACGTGGCAGAACCCTGTCTCTACAAAAAATATCAAAAAAATTTGTCAGGCTCGGTGGCATGTGCCTGTACTCCCAACTACCTGGGGGTGCTGAAGTGAGAGGATCACTTGAGTCTGGGAGGTCGAGGCTGCGGTGGGCCATGATTGTGCCACTGCCCTCCAGCCTGGGTGACAAAGCAAGACCCTGTCTCAAAAAAGAAAAGGCAATACGATAAAAAAAAAAAAAAAAAAAAAAAGACAAGTGACAGAGGAGCTACTTCAGATAGAGTGATCAGAGAAGGCCTCACTGATGATAAGGTGACATTTGAACAGAGTTAAACAGAGTGAGGGAGTAAGTAATACAAATATTGGAGGAAAAACAATCCATAAAGAATATGATAAAGTACAAATCTGGGTCAAAGAAAATATGATTAGGAATGACCAGCACAGAAATTATTTCACTAAACACAGTGAATCAGGGGAGAGTTAGGAAATGAGAATGGTAGTAGAGGTAGTCAGGGACTAGATTACAATAGCAGTATTGCATACAGTGGTAATTTATTTAAAACTAATTATCTACCCTGCAAATACCACCTTCCAGTATGTAAAACAGTGCTGAGAAAAGAGCAGGTGCTCAATGTATTATTTTCCAATACATGAGTGAATAAATTAATGAATTAATAACTTCCCAAATTTGAGCCCGATTATATCTGACCATTTCCCAAACCCCAATTCATCCTCAAAGGACAAACCAAACGGCAATTTGAAGGACTAATAATATAAAGGATAAGTATAAAGGCCTTACAAACTTTAGCAATCTTCACTAGTAGAATGTTAAAATGTTTTGAACAATAGCAACATCAATGGAACCAATGATGTTGGTTCCACTGATCCTGTCCCTTGCAAGAATGCTTAAAAGAAACCGACAACTACTTAGTAAGTATATAATTTCTGGGCTGTCTGCTAAATTAATCCATCACTCCATAAACTACATTTAGTAATATTTTAATAATCAAAATATCACTTTAGACAAAGTTCAGATCATGTGGAACACTCATCAGGTTACTGCACTACTTCAGCTTTATTCTATGGAAAGTCATTTAAAATGGTTGGAAAAAGGAAAATGATGTGTTGGTGTATATAAGAGCAATAAATAATACAATCCTGGTTAAAAATATACATTTACTGCATTATATCACTCTTAATAGAATAAAGCAATCACTTAAAATTCACCACTAAAAACAAGTATTCTTTTGGTAGCTAATAATCTACACTCAGTTTAAATCTGCTTAGTGAACTAAATAGTCCAGACTCAGAGTCAGCAAGGATCTGTCAAAGTTATACTAAGCGTGCCCATCTTCAGGAAATTCCCAACTCATTGTTTTCCACATTTCCAAAGAGTGTATGCATAAAAATTTAATACACTTCAAGTATTTAAAATAAATTAATACTAATATTTATCAGCATTTAGAAAATGTACTTCATCAGAAACTTCACCTTCAGTATTTTTGTTTCACTTTCATATTTACTTAGTGCTTTTGCATACTGAAATAAGTAAAAATTTTCTTTATTTTAAAAGTCCATACTAAACAACACACGTTGCCAAGTTGCTGTCAGATATTTAATCAATTTCCTACAAAATACGTGGTTTAAATTTCTCGGAGACAAGCACCAAAAGAAAAGCAGTGGAATCTTTTCCTATTCCAACTCTCACATCACTATTTCTTAAGGGGAAAAAAATCACTGAAAACAACAAAAAAATCTAAATATTAAAACTTACTTTAAATCAGGGAACATAAAAAAGTATGAAGTACAACAAAAGAAAAATATAATTCATCCATATAGCATGTTCTATTTAAAGGACTGTCTGAAGAAAGGCTAGAAATAGCAAAATAGAAACAGAAAGCAATGAGAGAAACTGAGAAAAACAAAGGTAGAAAGAGAAACAATCACACAGAGATAGGTTGTTAAGTATCAATGGGATGTTAGATACTCCCAGTCTAATAAAGTTCTAACATATCTATTAGAAAATCCAGGACATTACTTTATGACTTCTCTCTTATGTGAAACCTGGAGTCGTACAACACAGTTCTAATGGTTCATTTTGAGCTCTTAAAATAGAGAATCAGAAAAGATATTTATATATGTATGCTGTTTCACATAGAAGCATCTCTATTTTGTATTCTAACAACTTTTCAACTTTGATGCACAATTACAACTGCATGTTGTAAATCTAACATATTAACAAATATTGATATTTTCACGTGAGCATACTGTCGAACTGAGGACCAAACAATGTTTATCATCTTCCCTTTTTCTCTGTAGAAATACTAAATTGATTTTGGTAATCATCCCAGAAACATAATTAGGTCAACACAAAACTTCTACTAGATTGCAATTCTAACTTTTTCAACTTTCTAATCTGTAGTTTTGAAGTCTTTATAAGTAATTTGATTATTTTTTCATTTAACAGTCATTCAAAAATAAAAATTCACCTATCTAGATATATTATTAACTGGCCAAAACCTGTTCAATGAAAAGGTCAGGCTGAAGACAGAGAAGAGAAATGGAGAAGATTATTTAAAATTTTTAAATTAAGGTGGAATTACTGTAATTACTTCAAACTTTGTCCACTCATATAAACCCACTGCCAATCCTAAGGAATCCATCCACATCATAACATACCTGATACACATGAGCAGACTTAGATTAAAATAACTTTAACTGTCTATGTACAACATGGTGATAAGACATAACATCAGACATAAGAAGGCAGATACAAAAGAGTAGACCCTCTTACTTATCACCATAGATTAGTTTGGCCTGTTTTTGAACTTTATGAAAAGAGTACATCTACTGCATGAGTACATTTTATAAAGTTCGAAAACAGACTAAACTAATCTACGGTGATAGAGTATATACTCTGAGCACTCAAAGATGTACTCATCTAAAAAGTTCAAAAACAGGCTGAACTAATCTATGGCATTAAAGGTCAGGATAGTGCCTTCCTTGGCTGGGGAAGTAGTGCCTGAAAGGAAATAGAATGGGAGCTTCCAGGGTTTTGGAATATTATGTTTCTTGATCTGGGTTCTGATTCCTCATGTGTTCAATTTGTCAAAATTCTCAGAACTGTACATTTATAACAGACTTTTTGGATCTATGCTATCTTTCAATAAAGGAAAATTTTTATATAACATCTACTGTCTTCTCTGTAGTTCTGAAGGTCCTCAACAACTTACCCTGATCCTACAAATCTAATACTAAAATTCCATATTCTTTTTTTTTGTGTGCTAATAGGTTTTATTTCTTTTTTTCTTTTTTCTTTTTTTTATTATACTTTAAGTTCTAGGGTACATATGCACAACGTGCAGGTTTGTTACGTATGTATACATATGCCATGTTGGTGTGGTGTACCCATTAACTCGTCATTTACATTAGGTATATCTCCTAATGCTATCCCTCCTCCTGTCCCCTCCCCATTGCAATTCTACTAGAATTGCAATCTAGTAGAAGTTTTGTGTTGACCTAATTATGTTTCTGGGATGATTACCAAAATCAATTTAGTATTTCTACAGAGAAAAAGGGAAGATGATAAACATTGTTTGGTCCTCAGTTCGACAGTATGCTCACGTGAAAATATCAATATTTGTTAATATGTTGTTAATTTGTTAAAAATTCTATATTCTTATGGATCCTTTCAGGAAAATATTTCATGCTTTTATTCAAGCCCTATTTTCTCTAGATTTAACTACATTCTACCCATCCAAGGTTGAAACAATCCTCCACTTTCTATGATTTTTTTCCAGCTCATATCAATCTCTCCATTCTCATCTCTTTTGCTTTTATTGACCATACAAATAAGAACATGTAATATCTATTTCTTTATATCTATGTGCTAAAACTGTAAAAAATATTTTACAAACATTTCCTTCAATTTCTCAAATAAGTGTTATCTCAAAAGGAGATGAAGAAACATGCTCAGAAAAGGCAACTTGTCCAGAGCCCAAAACTTCTCAAAGGCAGGATCAAGATTCAAATCCAGATCTGTCTGGGTCCAATACCACGCTTTTAGTCAATACTAGACTGTCTTCATACCATGCAGTCAGTACCCTATTAGATGTTATTTTGTCCATATTAGTCATATTTTGTAACTTATTAGCTATCTTCATATAATCCTATTATCCATATGACATACATACAAGCCAACTCTCTATCAAGTCATACTTCACCTATTTTGAACTATGCTATGAGGCAATTACCTATTTGGAAAACCAGTACTCAAAATGTAAGCACTCCAAAAAATGACAATAAAAATTCAAAGTATGTATCACCACCAAGTTTATTCACATATCTTATGCACAGTAGTGCCTCTTAATTCTTCATAATCACAACCTATTTATCGTATTTTATGTAAATTAGCCTAAGTCCACACTTGCAGTTGCCATTCTACAGCACAATAAAAGTAAAAAAAAAATAATAATAATTAAAGCACCACTAAACATAGGGATAATAACTGCATTGTAAAGTGACAGCCAAAAGTAATGCAGAGGCATATAGGAATCAAAAGAGCAGTCAGGTATTACAGAGGGTAGTAATAAATTGTCTTCAGCCCACCCCCAACACAAAAATCAATATTCATAATGATGACCCTAGCCAAGGAGAAAAAGTTAACATATTTTAACTTTTTCTCAAGTTAATAGCTGGTATTTTCTCAAGTTAGAAAAAAAACAGGAATCAGCTCTAGAAATAATCGTATCGAAATGGCTACATTTCAGATCTCAGTTAATAACCTGGTTCCTGGGGATTCCAAATCAATACTCTACAATACACAGAATACTCATTTAGTCCTAGCCATGTGATTTATCTTCTATGTGATGCTATCTTTGGGAAGATTGTGAAGGGTTAAATGCATGGGTTTTAGAATCAGAAACAAAGAAAGGGGTCTGAACCCCACCTGTCTCTCTCTCATAATACCTATATGACCTTGGGCTAGTTAGGCATCGCCCCATTTTCCTCATCAGTTACACAGGCGTATTAATGCATATTCTCCTAAGTATGCAGGAAGACAATGAGAATTTAAGTAATGTTTTTAACACACTCCCCAATATACATTATTCAAAATATGGAAGCTGCTGCTACTATTTCTTGTGTTCAAAGACAATTAAACATTTACCAATTACAACAATGCTGGACACATAACCAGTACTCAATAAATACTTGGTGAGTGGCGTGTGTATAAGAAGAGAAGGGTAACCAGATCTCTTAATAGCATACAGCAGTGTCCAGCCTGATTACATCTACTACTTTTTATTTGCAAACACTTACCAAATAAAAGAACTAGGACTAACTGCAGAAAGTTATTCTTTCATTAGATTTTTAACTAAATCAATGTAAGAGTTTTATTAACAAACGTAGCTGCTCAACAAAGAAACAAACCATTGTGAATAACCTACCCATGAGTGGAAGGTTTGAGTGATGGTGGATGACAGCTGTCTGATATTGCAGAGAAAATTCCTGCTTAGAGGTGGGTCTACTAATTTCTAAAGTAGCTTCCAAATATTCTTAAAAACAAACATTAGATTTATATATGCACATACGTTACCAAAATTCATACATATTCACGCACTCCAGGTGAACACTTAGCAGCAATATATATGTTTTAAAGGTAATTACACTTTTTCTCTGTGGTACTTTTCCAATATAAAAACAATTACTGATGTATGCAAAAAATTCCTCCAGGAATCAAAAATCAAGTAGAGTTTTAACTGTTAGTTTTGTAAACTGTTAGTTTTGTAACTGTTAGAAGAAACAATGCATAGCAAAAGGCAACTGCCACAGTTTACCCGAATCTCTTAATCACCTCCTTTTAATTTTGATATGAAGAACAATCAGAATCCTTTCAAATATGTAACTTTTTTCATTCTGCTGGGTAAAACAATAATATATATTTGTGTATTCAAACCAATGTTGAAACATGACCATGAAACAACAAACTTTCCCATGAGAAAAAAGAAAGACAATGTTAAGGTTCTTATTAAAATAAGGTGGTTTAAGTATTTTAAAAACTATTCCAATCTAAAATTTAACTCACTACAAATTGTTAGGTCATGTAAGAATTATTCTCATATAACATATGAAACCTTATATGACATAAGAATTAATCTGACCTGCTTTGTCTGTTATGCCATTCGAAAACCCCACTGAAAGTTATAGCTAACAGTAATAAGTCACTCTAAATAAACAAGGTAGGAAATAGCTTAGTATTCAAACATCCATTATTATAATTTTATACTAATACTACATGTGATAGATATGATTAAAAACTTGTAACACATACACTGAACAAAGTTTCACAATATTCCACTTGCTACCTGGTTATTTATCCAGAAACTACCACATGGCTAAATGTTAAGAGTTCACAGCTCACCTACCTCAAAATGTGTTTCCAACCACTGGAGTCTCTCCCTGCAACTCCATTCCCCTCAGAGTTTTTCATTTTTCCTTTTTTTTTTTCCTTCTTGAGGGACGGGAGTGGTGGTGATGGCAGTGTGGTGAACATTAGAAAGTGCATTATAGAATTATGAGTGGAAAAAAAGTGCAATTAAAAATTTTAGTATATGAGGGTCGAACACTAAGCATGGAAATAATTAGCAATACTATTTTAAGATGTGATTTGAAGTATGAAACTACTGACAAAAATATGTATGTGCACACAGCTAAAACAGCTAAATACACTTTTATCTGACAAGCTGTTGCTTCTTAGTAACTAAATTACTTGGCAACCTTCTTTGTTTATAGCTTCTATGTCTCTTCATTCTCTATTCATTATAGAAAACACATGAAATTTCACTGGATTCAATGCAAGATGACTAAAATCTCTGAAGTCCTGTTTTGCTGCTATAATAGTGCAACAATTTCCGCAAACACTATTTATCCTGTACCTAAATCACTAGAGAGCTGGGTAGGGTGTCTGAATTTGGCAATGAAACATTCTGTGGTTCTCAGGATAATCTTCATTTCAAATATTCTGACTGTCAGGTTACATGTTTAAATTTTGAGATCAGAAAATCTAGTGATTTTAGTGTAGAACAAAGCAAAAACACCATCCATCCCATTTATATCCTCTATTTCCAGACTGCATACTTCTAGAAATAAGTTTGATAAATTTACAAAGGCCTTTGAACACACATACTCCTTCCATTAAACAGTATTACTGAAGGTGCGAGATACATGCACTACAAAACAATGGAAGAAAAATATTACTAATTATTTATGCTTGAGTCTGGAATGCATACATTTATAGACTCATAGTCACAAGTACACACAAACAATTAGTATTTCACAGTGTGCCCCAAATCTTTCAGTCCAGCAGTACCTTCTAAGGCCAGAAGAGCCTGTCTGTAATATAATCATTCTTCAACAGTTAAGGAATTTATATACAGGAAAACAAAACTTACCCCTAACTTTTTCTCAACATTATCTTGAAATACTAAATAATGTACCAGGAAAATGTTCATTCAAAAAATTAAGTTAAAAGTTTTAAAACCCTGGTGCAGAGCTCTACCTATTTGAATGCTACTCTTTTATGCAAAGGTCTTACAAGTGTCATTATATCCTCACTTCTAAGAGATCTTCCTTCTAGGTCATTCCTTACTGATCTCCCATTTTTTCTGAATTCCTCTAGCTATCAGAGTCCCTTACAAAGATAACTGGCATGTGCTTCAAATACTACTGTCCTTTAACTGTACACTGATATAGCTATATCCCAACAGAAACTCCCTGAAGGAAGACGTATGCCTTCCTCAATCATAAGAGTATTAACTAACCCATGTGATCATAAAAAAAAAATATATATATATATATATATAAAATTAACCCATGTCATCAAAACTATACTGGTTGATATTAATAAAATCATTACAAATCCAAATTAACACAATGGGGTTAAAAAAAAAAAAAAAGGAAAAGTAATTGAAGGAGCCAGATTCATGAAAATCTAGGTAATTAAGGTTAAAAAAAATGTTTTCTGTATTTCTTACCGACATCTTTAACAGGATATGTTTAAAGCGTCAGAATATCCTCAATTTTATATTTTATATAAATTTCATCATTCCAGGTACATTGCTCAGTTTATGCAATCTGGCTGGAAGCCTCTAAAAGAGGAATATGAAGAATATACTTATATTTAGGTTATCTTTCAACCCTATTACTTTGGGTATAAGAATGTTATACATATTAACTAGTTTTACATAATTATTTTCAATTTACTTTTATGTCTGTATAATTTTATAACTACATTTGTTATACGGATATAATTTTTAAGGAGCCATTCAACTTTAACCTGGCCACTGTAACAAAAAAAACACAAATAACAGTATCTGTATATGACCCAAAAAGCATTAACAGTCAACTTCAATTATTCATACAGATTATCTAACAAATATTTTAACCTGTTTATGTTCTTCCACTAACAGTATTTGCTTAGGAAACAAAAATCTGTGCTAATAATTCAAATAAAATGTAGAAGAAAATATACATCAATCTATTGTGGGAGAGAAAGGAACATAAAATATTTTCTCACCAATATAAATATTTTAGATTATATATTTAGCATTCTTCTACCATTATTCATCTTTTTAAAGCAGGTAATTGAGAATGGACTGTATTTAACAGCTTGGTGACAGAGGCACAGATATACAGGCAAGCAAATCATTCGCTCACCCCACTGCGATTTTTGCAGTCTTACTCTTGGTAGCCTGAGACCTGGAAGCAGGAGGAGGCAGCAAGTCACTGCAGGTTGATCACTTAAAAGGAAATTGAGAGTTGACTGTAATTTAAGTTTAAAGTGCTATGAAATACCACCACTCCTGCATGTATTCATTATTGTTTGTGGGAATACTACTCACAGTGATGTAATAAGGCTACAAATGCTTTCTTTTTAACTTTTTCAATATTCCAGGTCTGTAGTGATATGTGAGAATTACAAAGATAAAAGGCTAAAGTGCTACAAGTATAAAGTAGTATGCATTTTAGAGGTGAGGCGATTGAAGCCCAGAGAGGTAAAATAGCATGCCACATCTTTCTCAGATTAAAGTAGAACCTCGTTCTCTGGATTTCAACTTCAATACAACAGTTTAGCATCCCCTTCAATTCAAAACTCTTCTTTTGGCTTACGTATCAGGCCATTCTTGCATTGTTATAAAGAAACACCTAAGACTGGGTAATTTATAAGAAATGAGGTTTAATTGGCTATCATTTCTACAGCCTATACAGGAAGCACGGCACCAGTACTTGCTTCTGGGGTGGCCTCAGGGAGCTTCTACTCGTAGCAAAGACAAAGCGTGTGTAGGCATCTCACATGGCAAAGCAGTAGCAAGAGAGAGCCGGGGGGGAGGAGTCACACGCTTTTAAATAACCAGATTTTGTGAAAACTTACTATCACGAAGATAGCACCAAGCCATGAGGGATCCACTCCCATGACCCAAACACCTCCCACTATGCCCCATCTCCAGCATTGCAGATTACAATTCAAGATGAGATTTGGATGGGGACAAATATCCAAACTATATCATTCTGCCCATGGCCCCTCCCAAATCTGATGTCCTCCTCACACTGCAAAATAAACTCATGCCTTCCCAACAGTCTCCCAAAGTCTTAACTCATTCCAGCATCAACTACAAAGTCCACAGTCTCATCTGAAACAAGGCAAGTCCCTTCCACTTATGAGGCTGTAAAGTCACAAACAAGTTATTTACTCTCAAGATACAATGGGGATATAGGCATTGGATAAACACTGCCATGTCAAAAAGGAGAAATCAACCAAAAGAAAGGGGCTACAAGCCCCATGCAAGTTCAAAACCCAGCAGGGCAGTCATTAAATCTTAAAGCTCCAAAATAATCTCTTTTGACTCTGTGTTCTACATTCAAGGCACACTGCTGCAAAGGGTGGGCTCCCAAGGCTTTGGGCTGCTTTACCCTGTGGCTTTGCAGGGTTGCCCCAGGAATGCTCTCACAAGTTTTAGTTGAATGCCTGTAGCTTCTCCAGGTACAGCATGCAAACTGCCAATCAAGACACCATTCTGTGGTCTGGAGGATGGTAGGCCCCTTCTTACAGCTCCATTAGGCAGTGCCCCACTGGGGACTCTGGGGGGCTCCAACTCCACATTTCCCCTTGGCCCCACCCTAATAATGATTCTCTGTGAGGGCTCCATCCCTGCAGCAGGCTTCTGCCTAGACATCCAGGCTTTCTCATACATCCTCTGAAATCTAGGCAGAGGCTCCCAAGCCTCAATTCTTGCATTCTGTACACCTGCAGGCTTAATACCACGTGGAAGCCATCAAGTCTTATGGCTTGCACCCTTTGAAGTAGCAGCCCGAACTGTACCTGAGTCCCTTTGAGCAAGGCTGGAAGCCTGAGTGGCTGGGATGCAGGGAGCAGTTGTCTTGAGGCTGTGCAAGGCCTGGCCCAGGCACACAAAACCATTCTTTATTCCTAGGCCTCTGGGCTTACGATGAGAGGGGCTGCTGTCAAGGTCTCTAAAATGCCTTGAAGGCCTTTTCTCCAATGTCATGGGTATCAGCACTTTGGCATCCATTTAATTATGCAAATATCTCTAGCAAGTGGTTGCTCTACAGCCTGCTTGAATTCCTCCCCTGAAAAAGCTTTTTCTTTGCCACATGGCTAGGCTGCAAATTTTCCAAACCTTTATGTACTGCTTCCTGTTTAAAAATAAGTTCCAACTTTAAGTCATTTCTTTGCTCCTACATCTGAGCATGGGCTGTTAGCAGCATCCAGGACACATCTTGAACACTTTGCTGCTTAGACATTCCTTCTGCCAGAGACCAGAGGTCATCACTCTCAAGTTCAAACTTCCACAGGTCCCTACAGCATGAAGCGAATGCAGCCAAATGCTTTGCTAAAGCATAATGAGGGTGACCTTTGCTCCAGTTCCTACTAAGTTCTTCATTTCCACCTGACACCTCATCATCATAGACTTCATTGTCCGCACCACTACCAGCATTTTGGTCACAACCATTCAACCAGTCTCTAAGAAGTTCCAAATTTTCCCTCATTTTTCTGTCTCCTTCTGAGTCCTCCAAACTCTTCCAACCTTTGCCTGTTACCCAGTTTCAAAGCTGCTTCCATATTTTCAAGTATCTTTAGAGCAATGCTCCACTCCCACTTACCGATTTTGTGTAATAGGCTGTTCTTGCACTGCTATAAAGAAATATCTGAGACTGGGTAATTTAAAAGAAAAGAGATTTAATTGGTTATTGGTTCTGTAGGCTATACAGGCAGCATGGTGCCAGTATCTGCTTCTAGGGAGGCCTCGGGGTGCTTTTGCCCAAGATGGAAGGTGAAGCAGAAGTAGGCATCTGACATGGCAAAGTGGGAGTAAGAAAAAGTAAGAGGGCCACACACTTTTAAACAACCAGATCTTGCTAGAACTCACTATCACAAAAACACCACCAAGCCATGAGGGATCCACTCACATGGCCCAAACACCTCCCACCAAGCCCCACTTCCTGGGGATTACAATTCAACATGAGATTTGGGTAGGGACAAATATCCAAACTGTTTTAGCTTAAGAGATCACAATCTTCTCTCTTCTCTTCTGTTGAATCCTTTCTTCTTATTGATTCCTACCCTATGATATACACCCTCATCATCTTATCTATCCTCAAACATTCAAATCTTAAGCTCTTTCTCCATTTATATCCCCTTTCTCAACGTCTTATACACAGAGCAATCAGATCAGAAATTCAGAACTAAAACCTCCATTCTAGTATTTTCTGCTACCTTTTACATATTTATATAATCACCTGAAATTCAAGGTGCAAAGCTGAACTCATTATCCTTCCCCAAATGACTTCTCCATTTTATGGCACCACCAATTTCATTGTCCCTCAGGACAGCAAAATTAAAGCACTCTTTTCCTTCTAATCTCCTTAATACTGTACTATTCCTTTTCCCATGTCTCTCACTCCCCTTTTCCAGTCACTTAATGCTTCAGTGATTATCTGATAGATGCTGGGGGAAGGGCATGTTAAAAATGCGTAAAACAGGACTCCTGCCCTCAAGAAGCTAAAGATCTAGTGAAGGGGGAAGAAACTGGACAAAGAGATAAAGTAAGACAATGGTAAGTGCAATTTAGAAAAGAATAAAATAAAGATGTAAAAAAGTAGAGAAGGAAGCAATAAATTCCCACTGGGATAAGGAAGGATCTCCAGAAGTGGCATGTGACCTCAACCTTAAAGAATTAGGACTTCTATAGATAAACTGTGCTGCAAATGCAATTCAAGGCAAAGGAAATACCTATGCAAGGTCAAGCAAATATGAAACTGCATGCCATGTTCAAGGAATAGCAAACATTCTTCTTTGACTAAAAGATTCTCAAGTAGGGGCATACAGTCTCCACAGAGAAAGAAGAGGAATGGGGGTTGGTGCTTTAAATTGGCAAACTCTCCCCAATCCTCTTTGAGAAGGACTGTGTGTAATAAGTGAACTATGCAAAGAGGCAGATATATTGAGATGTGTACAGTTAAAATAGTACAGAAGAAAACCATATGGGAATAAATCAAAAAAGGCCTTGAATGCCAAGCTAAAGAAATGCGGACTGTATTCTGTGAGCAACGATTAGCCTAGAAAACGTGTGCATGTGTTTTGTTTTGTTTTTTCATTTAAGAGAAAAACAAGATCAAATCTAGATTTCTGGGAAATAATCCTGGCAGCCATACAGCAGACCGAGTGAAAAAAGGTGAGAAGACATTACTGTCACATGATGACATAATAGGATATGAACTGACAATGGGAACAGAAGGAGAGACTGAATTCAAGAACTATTTCAGAAGCAAATCAGAGGAGTTTAGCAACACAACAAAGGATAAGCAGTGGATCTTTAGCTTGAATAAAAGATGGCAGAAGTACCTAGAATGTGAAAAGCGGGTACACTTTGGGGTGCAAAGTTTTACACATCACAACTCTGAGATGATTACCAGACACACACCAGTCACTCACTAAGCCCTGTGACACTGGTTAAGTTACTTATCTGAGTTTTGGTCCTTCAAAATTTCAAAGCCTGTATTCTCAAGGCTTTTATCCCTGTAAAACAGGGATAATAAGTGTAGCTAAAACAGTTGCTGAATATTAAGTAAAATAATGAAATCAGTGCCTGGCACAAAGCTAGTTTTATAGTAATAGTGTTTATAATAGCAGAATGTGGAACTTTAAAATGCCCACAAATTTTGCAAGAGGTTACCAGCATCTTTTAAGAAATTATTTTCAGTACAGAGGGAGACTTTTGCTTATAAGAGTTTACTGGTTAAGCAATAAAGTTGTGGAGTGAAGACAAACTATTCTGTCTGTAGAACCTTCAAAAAAAAAAAAACAGTTTTGTAATATTGTCATTATCACTCCGTATCTCACACTTTCAGCCCATGACTAGCATAGTTACCTGGTCCATGTGAAGAACATAATAATTGCTTGCTGAACATGAGAAAACTAAGCCAACTGGAAGGGAGAAATGAAGAGAAGATCTTAGTTCTACAAAGAATCTTGAGGAAACAGTATTAGAAGCATAAAAGTTTTTTCAAGTTACCCTTGGAAAGGAATAGAAATGCTTTATTCTCTGAATCAGGGTAAAGACAGTAAGTCTGGGGAGACAACTGAGGAATTCACACTGGATGGGCAGCCTCTACCTTTTTTATAAGGAAATAAAGTTCACTGCATAGAGTGGGGGGACTACAAAATCAGTCTGAAATCTGGAGAAAGCAAATTAGATAATTCTTCCATTTTAAAATGTATTTGACTTCATTTCTGTAGCCAACGCCATGGTCGTTATCATGGTCTTCTATCATGTCAGATTGTATCAGCAGCACCCTAGGCAGCTCCTCTGCTTCCTAACTTTCCCCTTCCCAGGGTATAGTACATTCCCAAGAGAGCACATATTTCCTTCCACTATGTTCACCATTATTCTTTTAAGAATTCAACCCCTCTATGAGACTTCTCTGATCCTTTTACCCATCAGACAGTTAATCATTCTCTCCTCTGGCTACTATCGCGTTACCTTTGTTTCCTATATAGTTTGATTACTTAATTTATTTTTCCATCTGCAATCATTTCCTTACATATTCCAATGAACCCCTTAAAAGGGGGAAACAGTTTCCTCATTTTTATTCTTTCAGCAGTTAATTCAGCATCTGGTATATAACAGATGTTCAGTCAATGTCCATTTTGTCTAACTGAACGATTAAACAAATGAGTAAACTCCTAACTAGAAGAAATTAGAAAATAAAAAGGGTTCAAATCTACATCATTTCGGATAACCTTTCTACTTTTCTAGGTATTAAACAGCAACCAAAACAGTTTTTTAGTTCTTAGTGGAAACATAAAGGGGTTAATCAAAAATTGTAAAACTCAACTGTACTTTTAAATAAATTATATTCTAATAATTATATTTGAACGAGTGTGTCCACGTTCTGGGAATTCACTTTGAACACAATAATTAAAGTATACCAGGAGGGGTTTACCCAGGAAGAACACTGTATCTTTTCAAGTGATTCAGTACCAGTAAGAGATGCACTACTGGACTGAAATGACAGTCTATCCTTGCATTACAAATTGCGAGAGGAAGCATTTGGGCTTCAAAATACATTTTGGCATGCATTATAGACAGTATTTAATAATATCATCAGCAAATGTTGGGGACTTTCACAAATTAAGTAGTTGTCTGAACAAAACTGAAAGCAACAATTAACCAATACGCTGACTGTAAAATCTACTACAATGAAGTTCCTAAACTAGATAAAAAATAATCCATCAACAATTTTTAACTGAGGTGCTCTATGTATGAACCACAGCACTAACACCGGTACCAAACCCAATGAAACTTAGAATTCTTCTGAGCCTCAAGAAGCTTGCAAAGCTAGCCAAGTCATTATTAAAACAGTATGAAATTTCCTGGTGTCACGGAGAAAAATTCTAAGATTCTATGAAATACAGTATCACATTTTATCCGAAGTGAATATAAAAGATTGCACTTCACTTAATTTATTGGAAATGACACAGATTACTTTACAGTTGCTGTATTCAAGAACTCAACTTCAGATAGACTATGCCCAATTAGTACAACAGTATGTTTCAAAAAAAAGAAGCTCGAATACCATAATTCCTTATTAACAAGTTTATAATTCTCAAAACAACTGTTTGAAGTATTTTTAATGTGAGTTTTATAATTCTGATTTCACAATGTAGGAAGGCAACTAATGTTAAATATCAGAAAGTATCCGGTCTTTTGCCAAGTACTTTAATTAAGAACTAGCTCATTTACTTTTCATATTCTTAACTCTTTGAAGTTATCTCTTCTTTTAGAAATGAAGAAATCAGGAGTAAAGCAAGGTCAAATAACTTGCCCCAAATCACCCAACTATTAAATCTCACAGCTGAGGTTACAACCCAGAATGATTTGACTTTATAGTCAACTCTCTTCTCACTACACACATTGATGGCTCCTTTAGGGATTACAATGACCATGACCTCTATTTTATAATGAGCTGTATTAGGTATATACACAATGAATCTCTCAAAGATTAAATTAAAACAATAAGAATAAAAGCAAACACTGCCTTGGCATTAAACAAAAAAATTTTTGGTTGCCTAAACTTTATGATTTTACATACTGTAATCTAATCCACAAACAGCTGCCCTTCAGCTGCAACCCAAACTGCCTCACAGTTCTCAAATTATTGCTAAACTTTAATTCCTCATGAATTCTCTTCAAGCCTTCTTTGAACTAAATGTTTGTCACAACAACAACTTTTTAAAACAACAGTATCACTATAAAATGACTAATTCAGATTAATTCTAAACTTTCTTATGATTTAGAAATACAGATCTCATATAATCTCTCACTCTTTATTTTTGCAATCAGTTTTAAATGGCTGTGTATATTTTATTCCAAACTGAAGTACATTTTGTCAGGGCAAGCCGAAACAGCATTTTCTGCACTATTTATATTAACCTGGAAACACCTATGGACATAGGTGCTTACTAAATTCTGTTAATATAGGATTTTAAATAGTAAACAGAGTTACCTGTGTGCCTCAGTAAAACTGGAGTAAACCAAAATTATCTAAACAGATGCATACCTAAGCTCTTCCACAACTCAACATTTTGATACCAAGCAGAGAAACCACTATACATAGGAGCTCGACGAACTCAATTTAAAATACAACTATATTATTTCCGGCACCACATCTAAGCAGGTTTTTAATGCACAAGTTAAACTCAAATTTATTAAGTGCCCCTTTCACCTCCATCCAAAACACATATGCCTGTATATAAATTAAATCACTCAACTAATTACATCTTTTACAGACCTGAAATTGTAGAAATTATCCTTGTTAGGAAGTTTACCAGTAAATCTATTTTACATAGATTTGTCATATGTGTGTTATAGCCAAGTTTCCAAACAGTTGCACAGGAGTAAATAGCTTTACATCTTTCTGTACTAATTCTCAAAACCGATCTGCTGAAAAAAATGTTGGAACTCAGTGCACTGATAATCTAATTAGTAGGCATTTCCAGGACTTAAGTTCTATTATATTGTATTATATTTTATAAACTGGCTTGTAAAAGGACCTAATTCCCCCAAAACTAAGTCCCTGAACTTTCAGAATAAAATACTAAGTTATAAAAATGTACTCTTGTAGCTAAGTGAAAGCTGACCATTCAGTTTATAAAACAGTGATCTTACACTGTGATATGCAAAATAAAACAAATTAGAAAATGCACTACGCTTTCACTCTCGCCTTAGCAAACAAGGAGCCCAGGTCTAACAAATTACTGTAGATAACAGTCATTACGTCAGGTACGACATAGCGTAAAAAACTGATCTCATACAGAACGTCTACAACAAGTTTTTTTTGTTTGTTTACTTCCTAAGGTGTTTTATAGATCTCAGAAACTGATTCTGTACAGCTGAACCGGGTTACACTCCAAGCTACAGCTCGTGTGAAATACGACTTCGTCGGAATTAGCAGGCTAAATCCTGTTTATCGTGGAAGAGGAAAGAATCTTGTACGTAACTACTAAATCTTCAACGAGATAATGTCGAATAAACTCTAGTACTGTGAGTGATACAAGAAACACTGGCTAGCAACGGGATTAGGTCATTAAAAATATAAGTCGGGTTTCCTCAGTTTGGAAGGTGTAAACAAACCCATCTCCACTGCAGAAGGTAAACAATGAACCTGCAGCAGGGTGAGGGGGCGGTCTTTAGCCAACTACAGTCTCAGCGGCCCGGGAAAGGGAAGCAGAAGGGAAACAGCATAAACCAGACATTTAGCAGTAATGACCAGTCCTAGGTTTCACTACCAAGTTATCAATGCTGCGGGTCCCCACAGGATGGTGGGCAAAGGGGAAAGCAGTCACGAAGTCGGCAAACACCGAGCAGGTCCGGCTTCTGCTCCGGGGACGGGGAGGGCAGGATGTGGTCGCCCTTTCCTCAAACATCCTCCTGCAACCTAAATAACAGCCTCTATCTCCCTCCGGCTGCCCCCAGCTTGGGCTGCCGGACTCCACGATAGGTGCAAACCACTCTGCCGGAGCTCGAGCCCAGAGGGTCGCTGGGTCTGCCGAGTTCCACTCGGGGCTCCCCCGCACCCGCAGCAGCCCGAGGCCCGGAGAAGGGCTCGGCCGAGGGAAGCGGGCGCCGGGAAGGGGGATGGGTCCGGAGAGGCGGACCCGGGCTCGGCTCCCGGGGGCCGGCAGGCGGGGCTCCGGCTCTGCCACCCGCACCCCGCCGGTCCCGTGCGGGGCCCGCCCCTGCCTCTGGCCCCCAGCCCCGGACCCGGCTCCTCCCCAGCAACGCGCCCTCGCCGGCGCCCGCGGCGCCCCGCGTTACCTCGGGTCAGATCCAGCGGGACGTTCTCCTCGCCGCTGTCATTCCGCCCTGCGCGAAACAGACACACAGCCCCAATTAGGATTCGCTCTCAGGCCAGCTGCGGCTGCCCTGGCTCCGGCCAGCGCCCCGGCTCGCTCCCCCACCCAGGGCCAGGGGAAGGCAATTGCCAGGGGTGGCGGGCGCCGGGCGATGGGGAGTGAGGGTTGCAGCGGGCTTACCTCGTACTCGGAGGTTCTTCAGAGAGCGGCCGCGGCCGATCGCCGCCATATTGACGGGTTTCAGTCACAACACCGGAAACCTCGCCCAATCGCGCGAGAACCCCTTCCCCTCCCCGCGCGCCGCACCCGCCCCCCGCGGCACCTCCCCCGCCCCCTAGGCGGCAACGGCGGCTGGTGGTGCTGGCGCTGCCCGGGCGCGGAAGGAGCACTGAGCCGACCCAAGGTCTGCATGAAGTTCGCTGCGCCAGCCCGCCCGCCCACACCGGACCAGGAGAGCACGTCCGCCGGGAGGGGCAGTTCCCACGAGGAGAGTCCCATTGATGCGAGTTGGCAGCGTAAAGGATGCTCCCCTTCGGCCGCCGCGGAAGCCGTAGTCCAAACGCAGGCGAGCGGGGAGGAGGAGGAGGCCGGAATGCGGCCGGCGGGCCACCTGCTCTCGCCGGCCTGCCAGTCTCCTGCTTGCTCTCAAGCCCTGCCACAGACTGCCCCGCTCCCCCGTGTATCCATTGAAACGATTTTTATTAAAACGCTGCGCCCAGTTTGAGCCTCCCTTCCTGGAATCGCTTTGCTCCTACTAAGTTAACACGGAACAAAGTTTTTTTTCCAGCCTCGCCGTTGATCTTCAGGATGCCCCTCTCGGCTAGGAGGGCTTCTCCAAGTGGAAGTGGTTGGGCAGTTTTGTTTTTGGCCGCCAGGCAGAGGTCCCCGCGGTGGGATCGCGCCAGCGCCGGGAGGCCGGGGAGAGGGTTTTCTCTGCCGGGAGCCGGGGCGAGCTGTGTCCGGCTTTTCTGTCTCTGCAGATCCTAAGATCATGGATCATGCAGATGTTGTGGATTAATCTATTTTATGCATAAGCCTATTAACATTAGGGATTTTAATTCTAGAAACTGCTTAGTTAATACACACACACACACACACACACACACACACACACCTGGCCACTGACCCAGCAGCTTTCTCTTGAAGTACATTAAAGAGAGGAGCTATTTGTGCTCTCCAGTTCCTCAGCTCATCTTTCTATTCCAGGAGACTGAAAGTTAATTAAAAGTGGAGATCTTGCCTTAACCAGTTCTGTTTTCCCAGCTCCCAGTTAATGCAATATCTGGCACAAATAAGTGTTCAATAAATATCTGTTGGATGAGTAAGTGCCTTGGTTTTCTAATTTGTTCCAATGCTCTGCTTACTTAAAAAAAAAAAAAAAAAAAAAAAAAAGGCAATATTGGGGATATTTGTTGAAGTTGTTAATAACAGTGAACGTTTGGAAACACTTAAATGACCAAAGGTAGGGATTATGTAAATTATGTCAACCATTAAAAGTGAAGAGGTAGACTTAGTAAAAGGAAATAATGTTCATGATATTAAATCAAGCAGATTACAAATTTCCTGTTTTTATAAAAGTTTAAATATGTACGAAATTAAAAGTATGCATTATAAAATATTTTTATATATACATGTATGTTGAAAAAGGTCTGAAAATATACATGAAAATGTTAACTGATTTTCTCCCCTCATTTGTGGAATTATACGTGCACTTTTTTGTTCTTGTTTGTCTCTACTTTTTTAAATATCCTATAGTTAATATATATCATTTGTAAAATAAGTGGTAAGAAAAAAATAAAAGGAACATAAAGTAGTGTCACCTGGAAAATAAAATAGGAACACTGCTTCCTTAGAATATTGCCAATTGTCTATATATTCCAGGTTTTTCTTTTTTAACCAAGTCTACACTCATATATCTGCGACTGATACTGCACTTAGATTTAAGGATATAACACAGTTACAGTACTTTAAAGAAATGTTTCCTGGCATTACCAGTAGTAGTTTTAATATCAACAAACGTGTTCCCTCCGTTATAGCTTTAAAAATCTTGGTGCAATTTATTTATTCTAGTTACTGCCTAAAACAAAAATCACAAAACTGGAGGTCTGGCAGAGGGTTGGATTTCAACACTCCATGTATCACTACATTTCACCCTTATAGAAAAGTAGAGATCTATCAATATAAATTATACCAGATTCTTACAGTTGTTCTGATTTTCGACCAATCTTTTATCATATTATAAAATCCCTGTATATTCTACATTAACTCCTTCCCAATACAATTTAACTTCATTTTCTCTCAGTGTTTTATGAAAGTTGAGTACAACTAATCTATTTTTAAGTTACTTGAGGTACTTAAGTGCCTAAATCCAATAGTATTTTATCATTATAACTGTATGTTCCTATTAAAGACAATTATTCAATTACTCTATTTCTTGCAGGAGAAAAAAATTACATTCAATCTTCCATTGAAACTAGTTTTGGCTCTGTTACTATTTCAGTCGTTTGAGTGGTTAGGTTCTCCATATTTGCTCTTAGAATGAATGGCAGGTCTGGTAAAAAGAACAAGTTATTAGTGTTTGGAAATGACACTCAATTAGGAAGCAGAAGTTTAGGTAAATTTTAGTAAGGAATACATTTTATGATGTGTTTGGTTTTTAAACAGTAGCACTACTTTATTGATTGTAGTCAGATTGATACTTGTTAAAACCCCTAAGTTTTCTACTTTGATACTTGCCAATTGCTAGCTATTCCTCCTTTTGAAACTTCTTTTCTTCCTTGCATCTGTTAGCCCACCCATATGAGTTACTCATTTTGTTTACTTCTTACTGCTTCTCCAATTTTTTTTTTGATTCTAATCTGGTCATTGAGAATGTGACTTCCTCTTCTTAGTTTTCGTTTCCCAGCTAGGTTTCATTTGCTGTGTCAATGACTGTGTTTTTTTTTTCTGGTAGTGTTTGTCATTGATAAAAAATGTTCTATAAGAAGATCAAGTCCAGGACCATACCTTTGGAAGATGACTGCTTAATTCTGAAGATACAGTTACTTCATTCACAGTCACTCCCTTGGTTCTATTCTCTACCCTCTTGCATGCAGTTAATAATTCTAGCATATAAACCATATTTTATCGGTTTGGGATACAGTTGTAATACTGAACAGAAACAAAAGCCTTATCAAAATCTTAGTTCCCTTTAATCTCTCTGCCTTGATACATAGGCCATTTGAAGATAAAGCAAGTAAAAAACCACAAAATTCAGTCAGACTATTTCTTGGTAACTTCATAGTTAAACGACACATTTGAGACATCTAAAGGCCATTGACATGACAAGCAATGAATTAATTTAACAAATGTTATAATCCCATCCAGTGTTAATGATGTCTTGGTCACAGCAGAACAGAGCCCATGAGTATTGTGTCTTTAAATTTTAATCTCTGTCCCAAAATCTCATATAAATTTCCTTTTAAATATTATTTAAAGACTCTCTATGACAAACAGTTTTAAATGCAGAATAAACCTGTGTTTATGGAAGATGAAGATACGTTAAAAAATGAAATCTAGTAGGGTATGCAGTAAAATTTCAACAGTGATTATCTACAGATGGTAGAATTTTGAGTGATTTTTCTCTCCCATTTTCTCATTTTCCTTCTTCCCAAACAAATTTTTACTCGTGAATTTTTTTAAGAAAACTATTTTAGAAAAATTTTGTTGGCTATTCTAAACCAAAATTATAAACAGTTGATTTTAATAATGACTTGCTTAACAGGTTACTATAAACAATCAAAATTATTTGTGCATCTGTTCATTAAAAAAAGAACTTTTGCACATACACTGCAAAACATATATATTCACTTTTTAAATTAAATTAGAACATAAAACAAAGATGAAATAAAAATGGTTAAAAGTAATTTTTAATGTTACTTTACTAATGACACAAATACAAAGCAATGGGGCTGAATATACTTCATTATTTTTGACATTTCATGTTTTATACTTTGTGATACTGAAATTTAAAAGTCTAGTTTTAAGAAGAGTTTATGTGGGTATAGGGTTTTAATAGCTGAGACCTCACAAAACACGAAGTTAAAAATGGAAGAACTACTTCATTGGCTGCATTTCTAAACCATAAAACTCATTTTCCCATTTCATCCACCCAGTGATACAAAAGCTTTTTGAAATGTAATTTGGCTAACAAATGTCCATGTTCCCTAATGTCAATCAGTTTTTCTATCAAACTAGAAAACATAACATTTAGAAATTTTCTGCAAAATGGTTGCAAAACCATTTATCTGAAAGATTTTTAAGCAGATTGGGAAACTCTGTTCCCATGATTTTCAAGTGTGCAGATACGAAAATTTATATGTATGACATATTTATATTTTAAGGTTTTTTGGAAAAAAATCACAAAACTGAAACACTTTCAAATACCTATTTTCTAAATGCTGTCATCCTAGCACAGGTTTTTTTGAAAGTATTAAATTTCTTAGTTATTGTTATCACATTTACTTTGAAGGAAAATTTTTAAATTTTAATTTTTAAAAAAAATCTGATAGATAACATGCTACTGGAAGCCACCAGTCATCATGAAAAAAAAAAGCTTACCACTGAATAAACAGTAAACATCTGTATAATAAAAGATTTTCTTCACTTCTCATTTCAAAGTGTGTGAAAATTAAACTTTTTAAAATGTCTTATGTCTTATTTATACAAAATTATCACATGTGGTACTATATCTGTACTTCCGTATGAACCCCTTTTTAAATTTATGGGCACTGCTTCATCGATTTTCATGAAACATTGCTCTTATTAAGGAAGTTGCTTACTGATAAGGATACCTGGTATTTGGTACTTTTACTTTGATGGCACAGAAAAAACTGAACAGAATTAAGCCAACACTGTAAACTAACACATAGTTAGAAATATTTATGCTTTCATTCAATTGCACACATAGCAAAGCTTCCATAATGCTTATTTGTTCAAATGCCTTTTTCTTCAAATCTTCAGCCTTCCGCTGCCCCACCCCTTTTTCTGCCTTGGTTGACCAATAGGTTTGCATTTTAGTTTTGTCAACAAATATTTTTCTCTGTTTTTTTTTTTTTTTTTAATTCCCAGCCATTTATTTAACCACAGCAGGAAATAGTACTATATTCCCAACAGATATGTTCCTTTTTGTCTGTTGCTAATAAGAAATCTTTCTCTTTTCGCAGGACACGGTGGCTCATGTTTGTAATCCCAGTAGTTTAGGAGACTGAGGCAGGAGGACCCTTTGAGCCCAGGAATTCCAGACTAGCCTAGGCAACACAGTAAGATCTCGTCTCCACTAAAATAGTAATAATAGTAATAATAATAAAGTTATCTAGCACGATGTCATGCTTTTATAATCCCAGCTATTTGGGAGGCTGAGGTGGGAGGCTCCCTTGAGCTCAGACTTTCAAGGGTATGTTCAGCTATGATTGCACCACTGCACTTCAGCTTGGGTGGTAAAGCAAGACCCTACCTCGAGAAAAAAGAAAAAAACTCTTTTTGCGAAGTAATGGATTCAATATTGCATGACTTCTAACATCACAGAAAAAAAATACAGAAAATTATCTTTATTTTCTATTTATTTTAAACATATTTTGCTAATCTAGGAGCTTTATAATAGCTGACATCTCAGGGAACAATATATAATTAGATAATAGTGAAGTTTAATGCATGTAAATTCATATTTCACATAATTCTAATATTTTTAATTTTTTTAAATGTTGGCTGACATTGTGACATCTGATTGCATTATCATTGCTTTTTCCTTGTACTGAAGCTGATAAAGTACTGAAGCTAAAATCAGAAGTATCAGTTCTGCCATATTTTAAAACCTGTGCTGTGCTTTTATTATTTGTGTTACATACAATTTCTTTGCAAGATTCTTCTTAAGCCATGTGTACATTTTGTGAGGAATAGTTTATAATATCCTCCTAAATCCACTTGACTAGATAAAGTATATGGCCATATGCCAAAGTGCAGAGAATTCCTGAGAGACTGTTGTGAATTCTTCTGAGTTGTAGAACTCCCATCTTCACTCAGAATACTTATATGACTCGTATCAATTTAACCTTCTGACAAGATGACAGCTCCATTGTTAATATGTTTAATAAATATCAATAGTTTCAGTTTTTCTTTCATTTCTTTTCTTTTTGCTTTTCTATTTCTTTTATTTTTATTTTTATTTTTATTTGAAGGGGGCAGGTACGGGGTAGGGAACTAAAAAAATTCCCCCAAATTCCTCCACACACACAAAAAAAATAACAAAATAGGATACTGAAGTCAGAATGAGGAGCAGTGAGCAACTAGAAAACTGGAAAAATGGACCTCTCTAGCTATATAGATCTGAAGACTAAGCCACTACAAGGTAGGAAAGCAGAACATCAGGCTCTTGCGTTAAGTCCAGGATTCTAGAAGTGGACCAACGTGGACCCAGGTTGGTAGTGCCCCCTGGCTTTCGGCAGTAGCAATTACAAATCCTTTCTGGGTAAAGCCCATTACTTCATCAGTTCCAAGGATCTTCACATATTGACATCAAACAAATAGAAGCTCACATTCAAAGATCATTAAACTCATAGAAACAAACTGACTATGAGTAAGAATCTAGAAATCAAAATCAGCAGAATTCTATGCCAAGGACTTCAGATATTGATGATATGAAGCTAAATACAAAGTAGTTATTCTATATTAAGTAATTTTTCCAAATGAATTTATGCTTCTACCCATGACAGAATAATGAGAGTTGGATGTGCCTTCCTACAATAAATAATTGTTAATTTAGACAAATATATGAAACAGCAGTTTTTAGGAATTGGACAGTAGTGTGGCACTGTGACCTTGACATAAAAGGAGCAAAAAAGGTGAGTTTCACATTCCCTCGAGCTTTGAAAATACAACACAAAATTTATGGAACCTAAACAGAGCAGCAGTCTTACGGAATGGAGGAAAAAAAGATTGAAGTCGAGATAATGAGGTAATCGAACGTTGAGGGGCAGAATACCAGAGTTGAGAGAGCTGTACAAAGTAGGAGCTCCAGAAATCTGCACTGGGATCCCCTTGCTTATTTAGCTGAATTTTAAGCTGGACAAGCATAGGGTAAGACTCAGTGAAACCCAGCAAAGAACAGCCCCTGGAGGCTCTGAACTAAATGGAGATTCCAGAGGTTGCAGCTTGCTGAAAGACATCCAACCGGCAAGTAAAGAGACTTTGGTGAACCCTTTGAGTATTCAAGTAAGACCCCAAAAGGCTATACATTAGGAAATGGGTTGCACTGAGACCCCACAATGGCCATAAGTTATCAAAAAGGATACTCCGTCCCAGAATAAGGCTACTATAGATATACCTAAATAGAGTTCAAAGTCAAGCCTCAATAGGATCAAGCTGATCTCCCAATAAATAAAGAACAGGGTTTAAAACTAAACTCATTAAAAATAAAACAACAATATTCCAACCTCCAACACATCACATTGATAATGTTCAGCATACAGCAAACATTTTTATGAGATTTGAAAAATCAGGAAAATGTGACTCATCCTCATGAGAAAAAAAATCAATTAAAAACAAGACCAGAGGCCAGGTGCAGTGGCTCACGCCTGTAATCTCAGCACTTTGGGAGGCCGAGGCGGGCAGATGGTAAGGTCAGGAGTTCGAGACTAGCCTGACCAATGTGGTGAAACCATGTCTGTACTAAAAATACAAAAATTAGCTAGGCGTGGTGGTGCATGCCTGTAATCTCAGCTACTCAGAAGGCTGAGGCAGGAGAATCGCTTGAACCTGGGAGGCGGAGGTTGCAGTGAGCTAAGATCATGCCACTGTACTCCAGCCTAGGCAAGTGAGTGAGACTCCATCTCAAAAAAACAAACCAAAACCAAAAAAAAAAAAAAAAAAAAAAGACCAAGACCAGAGAAAGTATGGACATTGGAATTAATAGAATTTCATAAATATGATCAAAGATTTAAAAGAAATGTTGGACACAGTAAGTAAACAGATGGAGACTCTCTAGAGAGAAATGTATTCTGTAAAAAAAAACCAAGTGTAAATTTTAGAAATGAAAAATACAGTGCCAGAAATGATCATATATTAGTCAGAAATTCACTAAATGATGACAGATTGTACCCTAAAAAAGAAAAGGGTTGTGAATTTAAAGACAAACCAACAAAAAGCATAGAGAAGAAAAAGACTGGGGAAATAAGGAAGAAGAAAAAGCCTCAGCGACCCATATAAAAAAAATCAGACAGTCTGAAATATGTGTAACTGAAATCCCAGAAGAAGTGGAGAGAGAGATTGGGGCAGAGAAAATGAAGTCGTAATGGATAAACCTCTAGCTAAACTGACCAAGAAAAAAGAGACAAGCAAGAAATAACAATTATCTAAAATGAAGGATGGGACATTAGTCTAGAACCTATAGATGTTAAAAGTATAGGAAGGGAATATTAACAACTTTATGCCAATAAATTTGTCAACTTAGATGAGGTGGACCAAATCCTTCAAAGACAGAAAACATCAAAGCTTACTCAAGAAGTTATTTGGTAGATATACAAAATGCTTATAAAGTTTATACAAAAAAGCAAATGTCTAAAATTGTCAGCACAATACTAAAGAAACACTATCTGAATTCAAGACTTACTCTAATGCCAGAGTGAAGACAAGACAACTTTAGAGAAAGGATGGACATATAAATTAATAGGACAGAAATAACGTGTGTTAGTCTGTTCTCACACTGCTATAAAGACATATCCAAGACTGGGTAATTTATAGAGAAAAGAGGTTTAATTGACTCACAGTTTCACAGGGCTGGGGAGGCCTCAGGAAACTTACAATCATGACAGAAGGGGAAGAGGCATGTCTTAAATGGTGGCAGGCAAGAGAGCAAATGAGTAAAAGGGGAAGTCCCTTATAAAACCATCATATCTTGTGAGAACTCAGTGACAATCACAAGAACTTCATGGGGGAAAGTGCTCTGTGATCCAATTACTTCCCATCAGGTCCTGCCTTCAACATGTGGGGATTATGGGAATTCCAATTCAAGATGAGATTTGGGCAGGGATGCAGAGCCCAACCATAGCATAAAGAGCTCACAAAGTATATATATTTAAATAATTATTGATGAAGGTACAAAGACTATTCATGTAGAAAGGATAGTTCTTTTCAACAAATGATGTGGGATCAATTGGCTATCCACATACATATAATGAACCTTGATCTATATGTTACACTGTATGCAAAAATTAACTCAAAGTGAATCATAAATCTAAATGCAAAATTGAAACTACACAACTTCTAGAAAAAACAGAAAAAAATTTTGTAGCTTTGAGTGGAAGAAAAGAGTTCTTAGATACTATACTAAAAACATGATTAATATTAGAAATAATTGATGGATTGAAGTTCATCAAAAAGAAAAGCGTCTGCTCCTGCAAAGACACTTTTAAGAGAATAAAAACAGAAGCCACAGACTGAGAAAATGTTTTCGATTCATGTATCTGATAAAGTAATTGTATGCAGGCTATATAAATAGCTCTCAATACTCACTAATAGAAAACTAAACAATGAAAAAAATTAAACAGACTCAAAGTCAAAAAAGTAAGAAGAGACAAAGAAAGTCAAATTTTTATTATAAAAACATCATTCAGCCAGCCTACATAAAAATAGTAAATAGGTCAGATGCAGTGGCTCATGCTTATAATTCCAGCACTTTGGGAGGCCAAGGCAGGAGGATCACTTGAGGCCAGGAGTTTGAGACCAGCCTCATCAATACAGTGAGACCCAGTCTCTAAATAATTTTTTAAATAATAAATATATATGCACTCAACACTGGAGCACCCAGATATATAAAACAAATGTTATTAAATGTAAAGGGGGATATAGACACCAACACAATAATTGATGGAGACTTCAACACCCTACTCTCTGCATTAAACAGATAATCTAGACAGAAAATTAACGAATAAACATTGGATTTAAATTGCACATTAGAACGAATGCCCTAACAGGCATTTACAGAACATTTTGTTCAACAGCTACAGAATACACATATTTTTATCAGCACATGGAACATCCTTCAGGATAGACCATATGTGAAGACACAAAACAAGTCTCAACAAATTTTTAAAAATTGAAATCATATCAAGTATCTTCTCAGACCAGAATGGAATAAAACTAGACATCTATAACAAGAGGAACTTTTGAAACTGTACAAACAGATGGATGCTCCTGCATGACATTATGACATTGGGTCAATGAAGAAATTAACAAGAACATTTTAAAAAAAATTATTGAAACAAATGAAAATGTAAACACAATAAATCAAACCTGTGAGATACAGCAAAAGTAGTTCTATAAGGGAAGTTTATAGCAGTAAATACCTACATCAAAAAAGTAGAAATATACTTTTACTAAGACACAAATTAACAGCCTAGTGATGTACCTCAACTAACTAAAAAAGCAAGAATAAAACAGACACAAAAGTAGTAGATGGCAATAAATAATAAAAATCAAAGCAGAACTAAATGAAATAAAGACTAAAAATGTCATATAAGGAATTAATAAAACAAAAAATTGCTTTTTGAAAAGAGTAAATAAAATCAATGAATCACTAGCTGGAGTAACCAATAAAAAAGAGAGAAGACCCATATAAACACAATCGGAAATGAAAAAGAGGACGTTACAACTGATACTACAGCAATACAAAAGATCATGAGACTCTTAGGAGCAATTATACATCAGCAAACTAGAAAACCTAGACAAAATGGATAAATTCCTATACACACACGACCTTCCAAGATTGAATCAGGAAGACTTAGAAAACCTGAAGAGACCAATAACAAATAACGAAGTTGAAGCAGTAATAAAATGTCTCTCAACAAAGAGAAGTTCAGAACCAGATGGTTTCACTGTCAAATTCTATTAAACTTTAAAGAAGGACTAACATCCAGTCTCCTCAACAATTCTAGAAAATCGAACAGAAGGGACTTCTCCCTAACTCATTCTATGGAGCACGAATTAACCTGATGGCAAAACCAGATTCAACAAAAAAGAAAACTACACACCAAACTCTCTTTATGCACATAGATGCAAAAGTTCTCACCAAAATACTAGAAAACCGAATCCAACAGCACATAAAAAAATAATATACCATGATCAAGAGAGATGTGTCTCGAGGATGGTTCAGCATATAAAAATCAATAAACATGGCCGGGCGCGGTGGCTCAAGCCTGTAATCCCAGCACTTTGGGAGGCTGAGGCGGGTGGATCACGAGGTCAGGAGATGGAGACCATCCTGGCTAACACGGTGAAACCCCATCTCTACTAAAAATACAAAAAAAACTAGCCGGGCCTGGCGGCGGTGCCTGTAGTCCCAGCTACTCGGAGGCTGAGGCGGGAGAATGGCGGGAACCCGGGAGGCGGAGCTTGCAGTGAGCTGAGATCGCGCCACTACACTCCAACCTGGGCCACAGAGCGAGACTCCGTCTCAAAAAAACAAAAAACAAACAAACAAACAAACAAAAATCAATAAACATCATAGATACATCAATAAACATGATAGATACATCACATCAACACAATGAAGGAGAAAAATAATATGGTTGATTACATACAATCTCAACTGGTACAGAAAAAGCATTTGATAGAATTTAACATCCCTTCATGATAAAAACTTGCAACAAACTAGGCGTGGAAGGAACATACCTCAACATAAAAAAGGCCATATACGACAAATCTACAAGTAACATTGTACAGGATGGGGAAAAGCTGAAAGCCATTCCTCTGAGAACTGGAATAAGATGAGGATGCTTACTTTCACCACTCTCATTCAACATAGTAATGAAAATCCTAGCCAGCATAATCAGGCAAGAAAAAGAAGTAAAAGACATCCAAATTTGAAAAAGGAAGTGAAATTTTACTTTTTGCTGATAATATGATCATACATCTAGTAAAACGTAAAGACTCCACCAAAAAACTGAGACCTGATAAATACTTTCAGTAAAGTTGCAAGATACAAAATCAACATACAAAAATTAGTAGCATTTCTATATACCTATAATGAACTAGATGAGAAAGAAATCAAGAAGGCAATCCCATTTACAACAGCTACAAAAAAAAAAAAAATACCTAGGAATAATTTTAACTAAAAAAGGTGAACTATCTCTACAAGGAAAACTAAGAAAGCACTGATGGAAGAAATTGAAGAGGAAACAAAGAAATGGAAAGATATTCCATGCTCATGGATTGTAAGAATTAACAGCATTTAAATGACTATAGTGTTCAAAGCAATCTATAGATTTAATGCAATTCCTATCAAATTATTTGTGTCATTTTTCACAGACTCAGAAAAAGTCAGTCCTAAAATTTGTATTGATCCATACAAGAGCCCCGAATAGCCAAAGCAATCCTGAGCAAAAGAGAACAAAGCTGGAAGTGTCACAGTACCCAATTTCAACATATATTACAAGGCTATGATAACCAAAACAACGTGGTATTGGTATAAAAACAAATAGACCGATGTAACAGAATAGACAATCAAGAGATAAATCTATGTATTTATAGTCAACTGATCTTCAACCAACTCACTTAGAACGTACATTGGGGAAAGGACAACTTCTTCAACAAATGGTACTGGGAAAACTGTATAACCATTTGCAGAAGTATGAAATTACACCCTAATCTCTCACTGCATACAAAAAATCAACTTAAGACAGATTAAAGACTTAAATGTAAGACCCCAAACTCTAAAACTACTAGAAGAAAACATTAGGGAAAACACTTCGGGACTTTGGTCTAGGCAAAGATTTTATGGCTAAGACCCCAAAAGCATACACAACAGAAACAAAAATAGACAAAAGGGATTATGTTAAACTTAAAAGCTTCTGCACAGCAAAGCAATAAACAGAATAAAGAGACAACTTGTTGAATAGGAGAAAATATCTGCAAACTATTTATCCGACAAGGAACTAATATCCAGAATATGCTAGGAACTCAAACAACTCAATTTTTAAAACTGAATAATCCATTAAAAAGTGGGTAAAGGACATGAGTAAACATTTCTCAAAAGATGACATACAAATGGCCAATAGGTTTATAAAAAATTGCTCAACATCCCTAATTATCAGGGAAATGAACATCAAAACCACAATGAGATATCATCTTACTAGAATGGTCATTATAAAAAAGACAAAAAATAATAGATGCAGGTGAAGATGTGGAAAAAAGAGAACTCTTTTACACTGTTGGTATGTAAATGAGTACATTCATTGTGTAAAACAGCATAGAGATTTCTCAAAAAAAAAAGAAAACAGAGCTGCTATATGATCCCGTAATCCCACATTGGGTATTTATTTAAAGGAAAGGGAATCAGTATATCAAAGGAATATCTCCACCTTTATGTTTATTATAGCACTATTCACATTAGCAAAGATATGAAATCATCCTAACTGTCCATCAATGGATGAATGAATAAAGAAACTGTGGTATTTATATACAGTGGAATATATTTGGCCATAAAAAGGGATGAAATCATGTCGTTTGCAGCAACATGAGTGGAACTGGAGGTCATTATGTTAAATGAAATAAGCTAGGCACAGAAAGACATATATTGCATGTTCTCACCCATATGTGGGAGCTATAAAAGTTGATCTCATGGAGATAAAGAATAGAATGATAGATACCAGAGGCTGGAAAGTGCGTGTGGTGTGGGTGGGAGGGAGGCTGATCAAGAGTGATTGGTAAATGGGTACAAACATACAGTGAGCTGGAAGAAATAAGTTGTGATTTTCAATAGCAGAGTAGGGTGACTATAGTTAGCACAATGTATTGTGTATTTCAAAGTAGCTGCAAGAAAGGACTTGAAAGGTTTGTGATACAGAAATCATACTCAATGTGATGGATACCCAAATAATTTTACTTGATCATTACATATTCTATGTATGTAACAAATACTCACATGTACCCCATAAATATGTAAATTATTATGGGTCAATAAAAAATGGGAATGTTTACTATAAGACTTGACTAAATTAACTTTGTTATGTGTACTTAAAGAAGAAGAAAGTGGCCTTGGAATGACAATCTGAGATACAAGAAAGAATATAAGTAAATAAATTGGTAAAACATATAGATAAATTTAAACAAAAACACTCTGCCTTTAATAATAATAGCATTTTAATTTTATGGTTTGAAAAGGAAAGAAATAAAATACCTGACAATAGCTTGTCATTTAGGAGCAGGTGATCTTAGTCACACATTGTTGTACTTGCCTTTTTATATATGTGTCTTTGTTGCATTTACACTCAAGAATGAATGTATTTGGTGTGTATTTGGTTTTCAGGTGGGACAGCATCTGGGAGATTTGGAGATTTGGAGAGATGTGTGGAAGCCACTGCCTTTGTGGAAGCTTCTACCTATGCAGGCCAGGAGCCAAGGGCTTGGTGGTGTGCTTGGGGATGGAATTGAACAGTGATATAGCTTGACTACCTGTGTCCCCACCCAAATGTCATCTCGAATTGTAATTCCCATAATCCCCCATGGAGGGACCCAGTGGAGGTGATTGGATCATGGGGGTGGGTTTCCCCATGCTGTTCTTGTAATAGTGAGTGAGTTCTCATGAGATCTGATGGTTTTATAAGGCAGTTTTCCCTGCTTTTGCTTGCTCTCTCACCTGCTTCCATGTAAAATGTGTCTGCTTTCCCTTCTGCCATGATTGTAAGTTTCCTGAGGCCTCCACAGCCATGCAGAACTGTGAGTCAATTAAACCTCTTTTTTTTTTTAAATAAATTAAATTACCCAGGCTCAGGCATGTCTTTATAGCAGTGTGAAAATGGACTAATATAAACAATGAAGCCAGCAGTAGACACGAGCTCAGAGTAGGAAAGTAAGGATCGTCTGTGACCCACTGAATATGTTTGTGTCTGTCCATTACCATGTCTGACTGCTGGGACTTTCTGATAGTAATAACTTCTGTGTGATGCTTGTTTTCCAAATGCTGCACAATTTTTTTCATTGGCCAATTCTAACCCTATAGGGAAAGGGATTCTGGGATGTGTCGTTTTCACTCTGTATGGGGGTCCCCAAGACTATTCCAGGTTTGATAATTTGTCTAGCAGCACTCACGTGACTCAGCATACAGTCATGCTCATGGCCATAATTTACTACAGTGAAAGGATTCAAAGCAAAACAAGCAAAAGGAAAGAGCACAATGAGTGAAGTCCAGAGGAAATCAGGGTACAAACTTCCAAGAATTCTGCTCCTGTAGAGTCACACACATACTTAATTCCTCCAGCAACAGTTTATGACAGCATGTTTGAAATGTTGTTTCCTAAGTCTGCGTGTTAGAGACTTAGTGCCTGAGGTTTTTATTGAGAGCTGGTCACATAAGTACCCTCTGCCTAGCATGAACCAACATTCCAGACTTCCAGAATAAAGCAGATGTTCAGCGTAAATCATGTTGTTTGTACAGTCTAGGCACAGCGAGCCACTCTTATCAGTTCTGGGAATGGTGGAAGTCCTCTCAGAATCCAAGTCCCCAGACAGCAACCCAAAGCCACCTTTCCAAGTAGGATTTTTTAAGGCAGCAATTTCAGGCCTGCTGTGCTAACTCTTTTCTGCACAGGGCCTTAGACCTGGGGCTTTGCTGTCCGAGTCAAAAACAGACAATCCAGCACATGGTGCTAATAAAAAGATAGATTGGGTGCCTAGTGGCCAAAAATACCAAATCTTCAATACAGAGGTGATTATTATGTTCACTACAGTTTGAGAGTATTAGGTAGATGCCACATTTTCTTCTGTGGGTTTGAGGTATACATCATGTTCAGGAGAAAATTTCTCTATACTTAAAAGTACCCACCTGGTAAGCTGGGAAATGGAATTTACAGATAATGCTTCAAAAGTTGAAGTAACAAAATATTTAGCAGTTATGCCTATCTCAGCTATATGCTTTTCATTTTGTTGTAACAGAGTTAATCCCTTTCATTGCAGGGTGGTGTTGGTAATCCACACATATATGTGAGTTTCACATACTTTCAGCCAAAACAAGTAGTTGGGACTGAGGCTTTAAGAAAATCTGATTTGATGGTAACTTAGTAATGTTATGAGAAATTTTGACTCAACTTTTAAAATACTTTCTTCTTTCACTGATGATAGTGCAACTAATCCAAAAATGCCTGGTGAAAATATGAATAGGTATTATACTTTTTTACTTTTCAAATTTAATCCATTTTAAAATATGTAAAGAAATACCAAATTATTTGATAAACATGATCACAATTGGCCATTTGTTATGTTGTGTTGGAACTCTGCCTTTGTAATGTCTCTGACAAGTAATTTTTTTTTCATAATTGTATATTCCTGGTGCACTTCATTTGGTTGGAAATTGCCTTTCATTTAATTTCCTTTTTTAAAAAAAGGAAACTAGAAATTATTCTTTAAAATGTTTTTGAAGCAACATTGCCACATAAAAAAGTACTTAAAAATTAGCTTACACAGTGAAAACAGATATAGAAGTACCAAAATAATGTAACCAAGAAGGAATTTCATTTCATTCTCTTTTAAATTGGCTTATATTTGTAATGACTAATGTCACATGACAAAATACACTTCAATAAGTAATTTAATAACCTGTAATTGGCCAGGTGCAGTGGCTCACGCCTGTAATCCCAGCACTTTGGGAGGCTGAGGCGGGCGGATCACGAGGTCAGGAGATCAAGACCATCCTGGCTAACACGGTGAAACCCCATCTCTACTAAAAATACAAAAAATTAGCCAGGCGTGGTGGCAGGTGCCTGTGGTCCCAGCTACTCAGGAGGCTGAGGCAGGAGAATGGCGTGAACCCGGGAGACAGAGTTTGCAGTGAGCCGAGATCACACCAATGCACTCCAGCCTGGGTGACAGAGTGAGACTCTGTCTCAAAAAACAAAAAACCTGTAATTAGAGTCATAATGTCAAATGCTTGTGATACAGGTACCTGGAAGTTAAAAAGATATTGGGACATCTGAATCCAACACTTCAATGGAAAGGTTACCATGAAAGACCTTCTGATATACAAAATATCTAGTAATGCAGGAAAAGAGATAATAAGTGTTTTTTTGAATGTCTGGTTGATATCATAAGAAAAGAAGGGAAATCCCCGGGGATTGAAAGACTGGCTTCTAGGGAGCCTGAAACCAGAATGGTTAGCTGCAGCTGACATGATGACTTCCCAGGGTCTTTTGACAATGTTGACGTTCAAGAGACTTGTGTTTTAAAGGTAGTTCTGGAAACATAAGATTTTGGGTTTATGCAAAGGTGGGAAATTAAAAGAAAGACTTCTCTCACAGATAGAGCCTAAGATCTTCAGGAAAATGGTGAGTTAGAATAAATGATCATTCCAGCCAAGGGACATGTTGAGGTTCCCCTTTCTGTCCAGTTTTGGACTCTGAGTGTAGAAAGAAAGGTTCCCTTGAGGATTCAAGCATGCTGTCATGGAGTTTTAAGGTTCCCATCTACATTTACTGGCAAAGTCTGGGAAATTCCAAGTAAATATATTTTCTTGAGGTCCTGAATTAGTACAACTGAGACACCCAAAAGATGCAGAAATAAACCTCTGGAAAATGCACCCTCGTGCCAGACATCACAGGATTCCTTCAGAAAAAGCCCACCCAAAGGTGAGCAAGAATCAGCAGAATCACAAAAGAGGAAAATGATACTCCCCACCAAGAATTTCAGATAATAAAATTATTACATACATAATACAAATCATGATGTTAAAATGTTTAAGAGAATGAAAGATGGACTAAAAAACTATGACTACAAAACAAGCAATTAAAAAGGATCAGATGGATTTGAAAAGTAATCAAGTAGGCATTAGGAAAAATATATAAAATTAAAAACTCAATGCATAGGTACTTTAAAATCTACCTGCAATAGCAATATCTATCTTAAATGTTTTATTCATATTTGCTTCTATTTTTTTGAGACAGGGTCCTGCTCTGCTGCCTAGGCTGTTCGAGTGCTGGGTTTAAATAGTTTTATAAGTAAATTGTATCAAAATGTATAAGAGGCCAGGTGTGGTGACTGATGCCTTTGTCTCAGCACTTTGGGAGGCCAAGGCAGGAGGACCATTTGAGGCCAGGAGTTTGAAGTCAGCCCGGTTAATGTAATGAGACACTGTAAAAATAAATAAAATAAATGAATAAATAAATAAATAAGTAAATAAAGTTAGCTGGATGTGGTGGTGCATGCCTGTATTTCCAGCTGCTGGGAAGGCTGAAGCAGGAGGATTATTTGTTGGTAGAGAGGTTTGGACCAGTCACTAAATGGCCCAGAGAAACTATTTATCTGCTTATTCACACTGGGGTGAGGGAGGGAGGGAGATCTACATTTCTGGGTGATTCAAATAACTTAAAATGAAAGGTAAAACTGTAAAACTTTAGAAGAAAATATAGGATAATATCTTCATGAGCTGGTGAAGGTAAGTGTTTCTTAAACAAGACACAAAAAACCATGTGGCACTATGAATTCAAGTGGGGGATGTGCAGACCTGCGTACCCTACCCTTAGTAATTCCCCTTCTGAATATATGACATGAAGAGAACTTCATCCGTGTGTCCTAGGAAATTCTGACATGAACATTCAGAGAAACATTCTTTAGGATATCAAGAATATTGGGAACAATCAAACATGGCCTTCAACTGAAAAACAGAAATATCTGTAGGTTAGTAATTCAACAGAATGAGATAACTTTTCCAAACATAATGAGGAGCAATGAAAGCAGGATGCAGAAAACTATATACAGGGTGGGCGCGGTGGCTCACACCTGTAATCCCAGCACTTTGGAAGGCCAATACAGGCAGATCACTTGAGGTCAGCAGTTCAAGACCAACCTGGCCAACATGGTGAAACCCCATCTCTACTAAAAAATATAAAAATTAGCTGGATGTGGTGGTGAATGCTTGTAATCCCAGCTACTGGGGTGGAGGCTGAGGCACGAGAATCACTTGAACCCTGGAGGCAGAGGCTGCGGTGAGCTGAGATCATGCCACTGCATTCCAGCCTGGGTGACTGAGTGAGACCCTGTCTCCAAAAAAAAAAAAAAAAAAAGTTAAAGATAAAAGAAAAGTACATACAGTATGATACTAGTTATATAAAGCTTTTTAAAACACCAACAAAATAATACTGAAAAATTTCCGTATGTAATAAAAGCTTATAAATGCATGGAAATGATAAACAGTAAAATTGGATACTGGTTTTCCCTAGGAAGGAGGGAAACAGGAAGCAAAGAGTAATTGGGATGAGGTACACAGGTAGCTTTAAATTTATTTGTGATGTTTTATTTAACAAGATAATTATTTTTAAAAAAGTGACTGAGAGAGAAATGGAAAACTGTTGTACTATTATTATAAATAAAATAAGAAACATTCAATCAAATTTATCTTCCAATACTAAGAAAGGTTGGGGCAGTTTATGGTAAACAAGAAACCATCATTAATATAAGGTCACAGCTTAATTTTACAAGAGTATTGCCTTGCTTGTTCACCCACTTTATACACCATATGTGACTCTGAGTGATTTTTGCCTGTTTGCAAAAATAAAATCCACTTTCAAAGGGTAAACATTATATTTTAGTAATGAAGATATTAAAAAAGCAATTTTCCCTAAGTCCTAAAGGCAAATTTGACAATAGAATCCTTCTGCACTCCCTTGTTTGGCATAATAAAAAATCCTAATCATTTTTATTGATACATAGTATTTGTACATATTCATGGGGTACATGTGATATCTTGATACATGCATAGAATGTGTAATGATCAGGTCAGAGTGTGTAGGCTATCCATCAGCTTGAATATTTATTATTTCTTTGTATTGGGAACATTTCAGATCTTCTTTTTTGGCTGTTATGAAATATACAATGAATTATTGTTAAATATAGTCACCCTGCTGTGCTATTGAACATTAGACATTTCTTCCAGCTAGCTGTATGTCTGTACCCATTCACCACCCTCTCTTCCTACGCTTCACCCCTCCCAACACACCCTTCCCAGCCTCTAGGTACTCTACCTCCATAAGATCAACTTTTCCAGCTCCCACATATGAGTGAGAACATGCAGTATTTGTCTTTCTGTGCCTGGCTTGTTTCATTTAATATAATAACCTCCAGTTGCATCCATGTTACCACGAATGGCAGGATTTTATTTCTCTTTTATGGCCGATTAGAGTTTCATTATCTATATATACCACATTTTCTTTATCCATTCATCTGCTCATAGACACTTAGATTGATTCCATATATTTGCTGTTGTGAATAGTGCTGTAATAAACACAGGTGTGCATTATCCCTTTTGTTTTTTGTTTTGTTTTGTTTGTGTGTTTAGAACGGGTCTCTCGTTCAGGCTAGAGTGCAGTGGGTGTGATCATAGCTCACTGCAGCCTTGAACTCCTGGGCTTTAGGGATCTGCCTGCCTCAGCCTCCCTGAGTAGTTGGAACTACAGGCATGCCCCACCACGCCCAGTTAACTTTATATTTTTTATTTTTAGTAGAGACATGGTCTTGCTATGTTGCCCAGGCTGGTCTCGAGCTCCTGGCTTCAAACAATCCTCCTGCCTTGGCCTCCCAAGGTGCTGGGATTATAGGCATGAGCTGTAGCACCTGGCCAGGTATTCTTTTGATATGCTAATAAATCCTAATTTTATGTAAAATATTGAAATAGGTATACATCCCCTTATATTGACTACTTTGGAGGGAACAATACTATTCTGGATATGTAAACTCAGATATATTTGCTAAACAGTCAATCATACCATGTTGTCATCATTTTTCTTCAGTTATTTTAAACTGTATAGCTCATAATACCAAATTTATCTAATGTTAATTAAATGTGTACATTAGGCTTATAACTTCCTTTCTTAAAACTAGGCCTTTGACCTCACTTAATATTATTTTTATTCTGATTGTCATCTGTACCATAAAAAAAGAACTAATAATTTTCCTAATTTCTGACTTCCTTATGTCTCACTGATAATTTTCAAGCTTTTCTTTGTTTATTGCTTATTATTATTATGTAGTGAGATACGGGAGAAGTGTGTATCATATATAAAATGAAAGCAGGACATCACAGTTAAGACCTTGGGCACAGGGTGTAAGCCTCATTGGCTTTGTAAATCATATATCATCTCTAAGCCTCATTTTTTTTTTCTTTTTTTTTTTTGTTGGGATGGAGTCTCACACTGTTGCCCTGGTTGGAGTGCAATGGTGCAATCTTGACTCACTGCAACCTCCACCTCCCAGGCTCAAGTGATTCTCCCGCCTCAGCCTCCCGAGTAGCTGGGATTACAGGCGCCCGCCACCACGCCCAGCTAATTTTTTTTTTTGTATTTTTAGCAGAGACGGGATTTTACTATGTTGGCCAGGCTGGTCTCGAACTCCTGACCTTGTGATTCACCTGCCTTGGCCTCCCAAGGTGCTGGAATTACAGGCATCAACCAACACATCTGGCCACCTCATTTTTTAAAATGACTGAGTGGGAGGGTATAAAAACCCAGCTCCCTTGCCTCAAGGTGATGTAATTTAATGATGCCTTTCTTGCTGTGGAATCAGGTGAGACTGGACTTTAGCTACCTCTGCGTCTTTGTCTAACTTCTTCTCCTGTGCTCTCCTGCTTCCTCACTCCTTACGGGTTTCTCCTAAGAGCGCACCCTTAACAAATCCCTTGCACAAGAATTCCTGTCTGAAGCTCTGCTTCTAGGGAACCAGACTGTTACGGACTGATTGCTCATGCTCACCACACCTCCAAGTTTCATATGTTGAAACACAATCCTTAATGTGACGGTATTAAGAGGTTGGGTCTTTGAGAGGTTGGACCTTTGGGGGCTTAGGGATTGTATTGGGAGGTTGAGTCTTTGATAGTGAAACCCTCCCGGGTGGGATTAGTGCCTTTCTAAGAGGCCAGAGAGCTAGCTCACACTCTGCTGTAGAGTGAAGACAAGAAGAACTAGGCAGTCTGCATTCCAGAAGAGGGCCCTCCCCAGAATCTGACCATGCTGGCAGCCTGATCTTGGACTTCCCAGGCTCCGGAACTGTACTAAATACATTTCTATTGTTTATAAGCCACCCAGTCTATGGTACTTTGTTATAGCAGTCCAAATGAATGAAAACACCAACCTAAGATATCTTCCTAGTAAGTCTACTTCTATAGATAGATATATTATGAATAGTGGAGATCTTTGGTTGTTGTTTCTCCTCTAGATGAATGGACAAACACCTATATGTATTCTTTAATACCTTATGGTTTTGTTTTTTGTAGTTCTGCACATTTATCGAGATCTTGGAAGTTAGGTAACCACTATAGCTTAGTGTACCTCTTTTAGATCCATAGGTATTAAAAATGAGAAGCCAAAAGAAAACTCAGGTCCCCTGAGGCATGTGGGAGGATTTCAGTGCTTTACTTAACACAGCTTCCACCATTTAGGGTGAAGCTCTGACAAACATATTGAATTTGCTTAAGTATAGTAACCTAAATTTCATCCTAACTTAAAAAAGATTCCTGGCTGGGTGCAGGGGCTCATGCCTGTAATCCCAGCACTCTGGGAGGCTGAGGCGGGTGGATCACGAGGTTGGGAGATTGACACCATCCTAACTAACATGGTGAAACCCCGTCTCTACTAAAAAAAAAAAATACAAAAAATCAGACGGGCCTGGTGGCTGGCGCCTGTAGTCCCAGCTACTCGGGAGGCTGAGGCAGGAGAATGGCGTGAAACCGAGAGGCGCAGCTTGCAGTGAGCCGAGATCACGCCACTGCACTCCAGCCAGGGGGACAGAATGAGACACCGTCTCAAAAAAAAAAAAAGATTCCCTTTAGTACTGCTGCTAGAGACATGATGGAGACCTAAGCTTTCATGTGTGATTACATATGTGTTGAGATCATCAAGCTGAAAGGGAGGATGTGGTTTACATTACTCAATATTGAACTTAATATAAAGTTTTTGAAAAATATGACAATATTTCAAATATCTATTTCCAAGAACTGAGATGAGAGGGCTTACATTGGTGGTCATAGCAGATATTTCTTCTCTGCATTGCTGATAACAACCTGGCCTCAGACAGCCTACATTACTATGAGAATATTATTCTCAGTTGAGCACGTCCTAAACCACAGTTTGACTTTAGACTTCTGTTTGGTTTCAGGTGGTGGTATTTGCAACATTTCAGATGCTGAAGAATGTTGTGCAGTCACATTACTTTTTTATGATCATATTCTTATTAGACCACTCAATGGCCTTTGGTGCTACTAAAAGCGATGGAATCTGGCTGTTATAGACACTAAATACATCTTGTCCATCACTCACCCGTACGTAAAGTTTCCACACTGTTGGCAGGGTTGGATAGCTACAGTGGCCTGTCCTTCATCTGATTTATTTCTTATCAAAAATGGCAAAGATTGCAGATTAACTGCATGGGCCAAATCTGGCCTACAGAGATATTTTTTTTGCTCGGAATAGTGCATTTAAAAAATTGAATTTATGATAAAAAACAAGTGGAAATTTTATATATAAACCTTGCTATTCAGCTTCTCTTGAAAAAGAGGAGAATCAACACGGGGCTCATAATTCATCAGAGTTGAGTCATACATACATCAACAGGGCCTACGTGGGAAACAAATAGCAAACTCAGACTGGGAAATTGGAGGAAGGCTTCATTCAGGGATTGTTTACAAATGTGTGAACAGTGTGTCAGGAAGCCACAAAGTAAAACACAGTACCCTAGGGCTGGTAAACACAGGAAGTGGTTGCAATCCTGAAGGAGCAAGTCCAGGGAGAAGCACTGGAACCCAGAGAGCCAGCACAATGTGGAAAAGCCTGTCCGACAGAGCTGTGACCTTTGAGTAAAGGACACCTCCAGCTTGTAAGAATTTCCCTGAGAGGATGCTGAACAAATAAATATCCAAACTTCACTCCCTGTCCCTCTCACTGAGTGCTATTGCTCCCCTACAGGCCCAATGAAACTGGCAGCTAGAAGTCAAGGGAGCCTCTTGAGGCAGTCCATAATGGTTGGTCTCAAGAGGCACAGAACAAGATGGAGAAGGTTGGAGAGGGGGAATTCAGAGGACCAAACAGAAGATACCCAGCATAATTAGCAATTCACTCTCATAGACAGAGCTTATATTCTACAGTTTGCCACAGTCCCCCACCTTCTCTAGTGTCTCCATACCAAAACTGAATATCAGTTACCATTTATCATCATGCCAATATGATGTTTCTCACATGGCAAAACTAATTTTCTAACAATGTCTGTATCAAAAGTGAGCAAGGAATGCTAAAGGATCAAATTCTTCAAGAAGACTGAGGGAAAATAATACATCAGAGAAATATTAATATGTGTTTAATATGTAAGCAGAATATAGCTTGATCTTCTCTTAAAATATTTTTGGTTGGTTGTGGTGGCTCATGCCTATAATCCCAGCACTTTGAGGGGCCAAGATGGGTGGATCACTTGAGCCCAGAAGTTGGAGACCAGCCTGGGTACACCCATATCTACAAAAATAAAAAATTAGCCAGGACTGGTGGCACATGCCTATAATCCCAACTACTGGGGAGGCTGAGGTGGGAGGATTGCTTGAGCCTAGGAGGCCAAGGGTGCAGTGTGCTATGATGCCACCACTGCTTTCCGGCCTGGGCAACAGAGTGAGACCCTGTTTCAAAAAAAATTTTTTTATATACCCTGTTTCACTCATGAGGTAGAGTTTGCTTTCCCTGAATTTTTTTTTTTTTTTTTTTTTTTTTTTTGATACAGAGTCTCGCTCTGTCACCCAGGCTGAAGTACAGTGGTGTGATCTCGGCTCACTGCAACCTCCACCTCCTGGATTCAAGCGATTCTCCTGCCTCAGTCTCCCAAGTAGCTGGGACTACAGGTGCTCACCACCACACCCGGCTAATTTTTTGTATTTTTAGTAGAGACGAGGTTTCACCATGTTAGCCAGAATGGTCTCCATCTCCTGACCTCATGATCTGCCCACCTCGGCCTCCCAAAGTGCTGGGATTACAGGCATGAACCACTGTGCCTGGCCTCCCTAAATTTTTTATTGGGAAATTATCTTTCCATCACTAAGTGTAGTCTTGTTTGAGAGGATAATTCTAGGTGACTTTTTGCTACTATGGAAGCTGAAGGGTTAGAACCCTCCCTTCCTCCACCACATGGTCAGGCACATGACTCAAGCACAGTCAATGGAGTTCTCTCTGTAGGGAGTTTGACTCATGAGTAAGTTACCTAAGGGCAATAGTAAATTTCTCTTGCTTGCTGCCAATCATGAATAATAACTGAATCATTATCTAAACTGAGGAGGAAGACCATTAATAGGTTGATATTTAAATATACTTTCCAACATTTGGGAAACTTTTCTAACTCAATAGGCTGTGGAGAGAGTTATAGAGGAATTGCTGGTTGCAGATGAACCCCCAAAGATGAGAAGTACCTGTTGAGCATTTATTCATTTCCCAAATTTGCCAATAAAGCTGAAGATTGTGCCTATGCTCCAGACTACTTTAGGAGAATGTACATACAGCCTACTGTTTTCCTGGAGAGAACAGAATGGAAACTGTTCATGATTGTGCAATGTCATCTTGTACAGGACATGACCTTCCCAGGATGGCCCACAGATAACCAAGAGCAAGGCAAAGTCACAAAGGCTGGCTATTTTGGCCTGAAGGAAGATAAGTATTGGGCCGCCTTTACTCCAGAGGCCCCAGTCTGGTCGGCTGAATCTTTGTCACGCTTGCATCACGTTCACGTTCAACCTCTTTCTCTGCCCTATCTTGCCTCCTCCTGTTCCTTTCACAGATATTGATCCTTAATAGACATCTCTTCCCTCAAACTCTATGCCATCTGTTTCCAGAAAGCCTGATGGGTGACATCATTGCAATCAGCTTGGTCTTGATTGCTTCAGGGAATCTGTCTAAGGTGGCCAATGACTTACGTGTTGGTAAATCAAATAGGGATTTCTTGGTCATCAATTTATTTAACCTCTTATGGCATCTGAAATAGTAATTAAGAAAAAATTACAGTGGCAGCCCACAGAATTAACACAGTTCTTGCAGACACATCATTCATTGATTCTTTCATTATTAAATATACAATGAAGGGCTTCAAATACAACATAAAGTAAGAAATATGAAAAGAAATAAGACAAAATCATTTGTTTGCTAGGAGCTCTATTTAATGATATTTCATTGGATAGATGGAGAATAAAAGAGGAGAAAAAGAGCAGCCTCCATGTCTTGAGCTTGGATGACTGGATGATTCAGATGTCACTGAGGTAAAATCGATAGGAGGGATAATTAATTTTAAGGGGAAAGAGAAAAGGTTCCTTTCTGATTTCCATGAGTTACAGGCACCTGCGGGGTATCATGTAGAGATGACTTCAGAGTAATCATAGCAGAGATCAAGTTGCAGTTAAGTTAAAGATTGAATATACCCTGAGCATATGGCAAAGGATGAATAGGGATGGGAGATTCTCAAACGTGGCTGAGTATTAAACTCATATTTAGAGTTAAGGAAAAATGAACTCCAAAGTTTCTTCCCTAGAGATTTTTATTTGTTGATCTGCAGAGAAAAATGTGTATTTTCACAAACTCTTCAGATGTCCTGTGTTCAGTTTGGATTCTCTGGAAAGCAGACACCAAGATGGAGTGAAAATGGGAGGGGAGGAATACATGTGTGGGTGGGGAAGAATACATGTGTGGGTGGGGAAGAATACATGTGTGGGTGGGGAAGAATACATGTGTGGGAGGGGAGGAATACATGTGTGGGTGGGGAAGAATACATGTGTGAGAGGAAATGGGAAGGGAGCTGGAGAAGGCTGGAGTTGCTGACAGACTGCTGTGCAAGTCTGTACCAATAAGGGCAGGAGGGAGGGTGGTTGGAAGTGTCTCCGAGCACTCTGCAGGTTTAGCAAGCTTGTCAGGGAGTCCTCAAACTGAAGTTGGCCATGTGAGGAGCTGTGTGTCTTTCAGGAATAGGCCTGCCTCAGTATCCCTGCAACTCTCAGTCATTAGCTAGAACAGCCTGGTCTTGGCACAAACATTGTGATGGATTTCAGAATGCAGCAGGTGAGGACTTTTGGACAATTAAATGCCCCATAGTTGGAGGTCTTTTAGGCACATTCTCCTGGCTGCCACATGTACCCTGCCATTTTAAGTCAATGAAATGAGAAAAAAAAAAAAAAAAAAATCCAAACGGGCTGTAGCTGGACAGGTTTTTAGCCCTAAGGCAAAGTTTCATGTTGTTTTTTAGATGGGAAAGATTTCAATGTTTGTAAGTCTAGAGAAAGGAATCTGTACAGTGGGAAAACCTAAAGAAGAGGGATAGAGAGAGGGAGGAAGAAAGGGAGAAGGAGAATGAGAAAGAATGAATTGTAAAGGACGAGCACTCCAGAAAAGGCAGGAAGAAATGGGATCCAAAGGTTATGGCTTTGAATTTAAGGCATGACATCTTATTCTCTGGGACAGTGTCTGGATATGGGTTAAGGTCGAAGGTTGTAGGGAATTGAAAGGAATTGCATTTAGTTATCTTAATTTCTGACACTAAAATAGGAGTCAAAGTATTAGGAGCCTTGGTAGCAGGTTTGATCTTCAAGAGGAGATATCCCATCTTCTGAGGCTGAAGCTAAAGAGTCAGAGTTGGATGCAGAGAAAGACTCTTTTGTAGCTGTAGGATCAAGTTAAGGGAGACGAAGCCTGATGGCATCAATATTAAAAAAAATATTTATTTTTTTTTTGAGACAGGGTAAATTTGTTTTGAGACAGTGGTACAATCATGGCTTACTGCAGCCTCAACCTCTCAGGCTCCAGTGATCCTCCTACCACAGCCTCCTAAGTAGCTGGAACTACAGGCATGTGCCACCACACACAGCTAATTACTTGTATTTATTGTAGAGACAGGGTTTTACCAAGTTGCCCAGGCTGGTCTGGAACTCCTGGGCTCATGAAACATGCCTGCCTTGGCCTCCCAAAGTGCTAGGATTACAGATGTGAGGCACTGCATCTGGCTAGCCTCAATTTTTTTAATGAAGTAGGAGGCAAGGTTATCCATTGAAGGTATTATTTATTTGCAGCTCATCTCAAGTGACAAAATTCCATACATAAGACTATAACATAAATCATATTTAATATATTAAAAATAATACTTCAAATATATCTTTCACATTAAGATGATTATCTATTATGTAAATCTTTCCTAGGTGTATGTGTCTGTTTCTTGATGTATAAACCAAAACTCTGAAATATTCTCTTGATCTAACTTCGACTTTTAAAAACTGGCATTGTATTGAATTGATTCATTCTCAATCAGAAAAAAAACTGCTGTCAGACTGCAATGCAAGTCTGCCTCAAGGAAGGCAGGAGGAGGGATGGTTGGAAGTGCCTCAGGACACTCTGAAAGTTTAGCAAGCTTATCAGGGAGTACTCAAACTAAAGCTGGCCAAAAACTTCAGCATAAAAACTATCCTTCTGTGTATTATATATATTTACTACCAAACTTAATAAACAAAAACCACTTTTGAACCAGGTAATTTTATGTAGTATGAAAAGAAATTCATCACATGGTCATATACTGGCTGATGCTACCTACAAGTAGACATCAAAATATTTCATAATTGGATGGAATCTTTAGAGATTAGTGGTTTCTAATCTGGAGGCCTCAGACACCCAAAATCTATATATTGACCAGTGGAAGTTGATGATTTATTATCAAATTTCAAAGCACCTAATGGAAACCCCACTTCATCTCTGTGAAGATTTTCAGTTCCTTTGCAGTTATTTGAAATTATTTCAATTCTGTGGGGCCGCTTCAGAAACTCCAATGGGCCTTTGTAATATTAAAATGTGGAGAATGCTTTAATCATTATTTCATCAATGAGCTTCAAAAATAGACAAAAACTTCTGAAACATGGGACTGAAGTAGGAGGAGCATTATAAAAGCCTAAGGTAATTGGTAGTGAAGAGTTGGAAAAACTTACTTAGTCTAATCTTGTAATTTACAGATGAGGAAACTGAGAAGATAAATAATTTATTCAATATCACTTGATGGTTCATTAGTAAAAGGGCCAGCATTAGGATTTGCTCATTTTGTACTCTAGGAGTTGTTAAAAGCACTTAATATCTTCTTTTCTTGGGTGTTAGGATTTTTCATTTTTTAAATCATGCTATTTAGTGTTCTTAATATTTGAATCCCAAATGCTTCATATTTTGTTTTTGGATTGCTTTGGGAATGAGTATGTACTGTTAGAGAATGGCCCAATCCAAACACTAGAGTTTTAATAATTTCTACTCCCTCTGCTGGCCAACTTTCCAGTAAAACGTTTTTTTAAAAAAAGAGAAAAAAATGCAGCAGTAATTGAAACAAAAACAAAAACTTTAAAAAGTGTCTTCATTATAAATAGGTGCCATGCCATAAAAGCCTAGCTAGTTTCAAGGTCCATTCTTCCATTCCTCATGATTTTAGGGTTATCCTCATTCAGATCTACTCTACTTATTATAGTACTTTAAACAGAGCACAGAATTAAACCATTAGCATGTGAATCTGCAAAAAGAGAACTTGTTTTAGACTCTTCTACAGTTTAGACTTCAATGTGCATACTAAATGCATAACATTCGTATCAAATAATTAACATTTATATACAATTAACAAATAGGGACAAATTTTATACAAAACTTCTTCTACACTTTAATTTTTGAAAACATTTAACCCACTAGCAAGAGGTAAGACAGCACTGCCTTTTTAAAAGACAGGTCACTTGAATAGAGAATATAAGATATAACCATAAGTAGAAGTATAAACAATAATTTTTCTTCTTGTGGAATGTTTTAAAATTTCCTTTCTTACATTATTATTCTTCCGTAGGTTTTTTTAGACAGGTCGTTTCTTCTTGAATGATTTTCCTTTTTCTTTTCTTTTTACTTTTTGAAGGGGGATTATTTACTGATGGTCTAAAAGAAGCACCTTCAAATTCTTCATAATTGTAGCCAAAGCAGAAATGGGATATTTAATAATTCTTACATCTCACTAATGTAGTCTTCTACATTAACAATTAAGCAGAGAGACCATTTTCTATGTTCAAACTTTAAAAACTTTGTAAAGATAATTGGGATTTCATAACAAATGATAATAAGTGGTTTTGTGCATTGATTTTCTTGATACCCAATAACATGCCAATTAAAATCCAGACTTCACACTGGCACCTAAGGAACACAGCAGGATGACCAAAGCTGAGTGTTAGTCATTGTCATAGATGCAACCTGAAAGAAAAAAATACAAATTTAAATATGGTTATTAAAAACATATTCTCTAAGTATTCCAAGTTTGGAAATGTGGGTGATTCATACTCTCTTGGTTAAGGATTAAAAAAAAATAGAACTGGCTCACTTTATAAAAAACGAGTTAAACGGAAGACCATATTTTTAACTTTTATTATTTAGTATATAATTCCAACAAAATTTCTGGACAGATTTATTCTCTATTAAAATGAGACTCAAGATTATTTTATGTGGCACTTAAACATTTACTTTTTGGTAGTCACTCTGAACAAGGTTGAAGATATTAAAGATCAAGAATTGTAAGTTTAAAAGACTAAAGGACATCATGGTCAACACCATGCATCATTTCAATTAGACTAATTTTTTTTTTTTTTTTTTTTTTTTTTTTTTTTTTTGAGACAGAGTCTCACTCTGTCGCCCAGGCTGGAGTGCAGTGGCCAGATCTCGGCTCACTGTGATTAATTTTTTAGATTATAGTTTGGAACTATATGATGCTTAGAGAATATTGGTATTACCGGTTATGAAATAAGTACCTATCTATTTGCCAAAAATGTTTATTTGTTTGGATAAAAGAAATTCTTATTATGAGTCACAGTACAATAAAAAATTTACCAAACATTTTTATACTTCTGTTTTCAAAGAAATAAATGAGGTTTTTCCTTAATTTTCCATCTTGTGGGAAATGTGGTATTGTCCCCCCATTATGCCAGGGCATTTACCTCTTCTAACATTTTCAAATGATTCAAATTCTGATCAGATTGGAAGTCTCTAATCCAACAAACTATTTTTAGTATTTATAAAAACAGTAAATTCACTATGACTGTTCGCTGGGGTGGTACTACATAAGACTTACCATCAGCAATGTCATCATAGATCTCTCCGTCACTGTAAATGTAAAAAAAAATTTTATTTTAAAGAAACTATCATCTTAGCATTACAGCAATATATAGAAGATTAACAGTATGATTTTATATGGCACAATTAAGGCTTTTAAGCATAGTATGCATTTTTAAGTAGAAATAAATTTGATATTCATTATCTCTTCTTTCATTGACTTAATCTAGTCCTCTGTTTCATTTTACATACAGAATAATTAAAACATCCTTCAAGAGCATAGACTATGCCTTACTCATCTTTGAAAGACATGTTTGTTAACAATGTACTAAGCATCATGGAACAACACTCCCATTGGGGGCCTTAATTCAAAGCAGCAATGGACTTTTATATCTGTTAATATCAGATTCACACTTTCACTTGAATTTCAAATGGTGAATGAAATACAATAATAATTGGCATAGGAAATGGTTGCATCACTCTCACATTTTAATTATAACTCACCAATATAATAAAATATATAAATATTAGTTACAGAATAAGTAACCAAGATATTATTATTATGGTAATTCTTATATAATTTTAAAACTATTACTTATGATGATAGGTAGCATCCATAATAGTAATTTTGGCTACTTTTACACATTTTAGGTTTTGCTTGGCCCTGAATCTTTGTGATATTTTCTATCCGACAAACATACTGAGTCCCTTCTATGTACCAGGAGACATAAATATGAGTAAGGGACAAGCTTTGCTTTTAAGTACCTTATAATCAAACAGGAGATTATATAAGAAATAAAAATAGAGACTATTATAAACATGAACATTGCCTTGAAATGTAAGATATACTTCTAAAATTCAGAAATGTAGGGTGGCTTTTTCACTTAGACCAGACTTAGTGTTTGCTGTACAATCTCTGTGCTTTATCATGGAAGCAGCACCAGGCCCTTCAAACTGCTGCCAACTATGGCAGATGCTGTGAGTTCCCTATGTCTTCTGTTTGGATCTTTTCTCTGAGATGGAGGGGGGTTTGGCTAATGGAAATCTCATCCAAATGCAGGAAGGATAGATTTTTCTGTCATTTATACAATAAACATTTATTAAGTATTTGCTTCAATAGGTGGTGAACCAACAATTACTTACAGAGTATGCTTTCTAAATTCTCTCAATCAGCCTGTAATAATCACTATTGCAAATGTTGTCCTATTATTTGCCACATATTCTGTCCTTAAAATTTGTATCTTTCATAGAACAAAACCTATTGAAAGTCTCATGCCTCCCATTGTCATTAATGTGCTCAGGAGAACAAAGGTATTATGATTATTTTTCTTTGGCCACCACTAGTTTGCCGACAAAGCTCTTCACACCGATTTGTGTTTTTCTGATTGGTGTCAGGTTGTTGATGGATACACAGTTTGTGACTCCTCATGGATCTTTTCATTGCGCTGAATTCTGTAAATCTTTGCATTGGCATGTGACCTAACCTGATAATGGAGTTCATATCTTACACTGGGTTACTTGGGACAGAATCTTATGTTTCGGGGGACTCCAAAGGCACACTAGTACCAGACTGTGACAGACTGTGACAATGTCTTATTCATAAGAATAGAAGAATCATTGACGACTGTCTTTTTCTCTGGCATGCTTCCAAAAAAGGCAACCTAGTACTCTACTATGCCTAGTGTGAGTGAAGCAAAGCCCTTAATTAAGGGCTAAACTATGAACTGTTAACAGGTGATATTAGCACCTACTGTGAAGTCACTAATTGGTCCCAAATTAATTCCATTCAATCAACTGCATTAGCAAGTAAAATGTAAAATATTAATGAAAAGGTTACTGGCTTTGACCTGTCTTCAGTGTTTGCTGAGAGTCTAATGAATATATAAAACTATTAACTATGAGCTGCACAATTTTAAATGAGAAGGGCTTCTTACCTATTTAAAAGAGTAGCACTTTATGAAAACCTTACCTTTATTATGGATACTAACATGTTAATGTTAGTATAGCATATTGTTTTTAAATTTATTTATGATAGTTCAGTAGCTTACATTATTTAAATAAGATTAGAAATATTTTTAAAAGAAAAGCACAAAATTCTTTTCACAAGCCTAGTAGTAGAAGAAAATGGGCTTACTTGTCTGCTAGATAACTCCGAAGGACATAACCATCTATGAAGGAAAAAGGAAATACATTTCATTAATAATACAGGTTTGAAAAATCTTTAGTATTTCTTTCAGGAAATCAAAACACAATGGAGTAATCATAGTATACTGAATAATTGTATCTATCTCTGGAAATGACCCATTTTTCTTACTTGTGTCTACTTTTGTGTCCATCCTTTCTTCTCCTTTTCTCCCTAACTTTTCTGTTTCTCTAATATGTCTCTTTTTTTGCTCCAATTTCAATCTTTCCTCCTTTCTCCTTTAAATAAAAAAAAGCAACTTTTTTTCATTAAGCTTCTGTAGGCTATAGAACAGAGTTCTTTCAATTTTTAATCTATTTCTTCAATGTGTTACCCCATGATCCAGTTTTAGGAAGAATTGAGTAAGCATGGATTATAAAAGTAGTTTATTGGTAAGTATTTTAAATACTACCAGATCTAAGACTTACTTTATAAAATTTTATTATATTGAGCAGAGATACAACTGTATTCAACTCCCCTTTCAGATGCCAGCCAGCTATTGACTACTACGGGGACTATGCATTGTAAATAGTCTCAAACAGGTCTCTTTTACTCTGTATGGAAGAAATTCCTCTACTGCTTTGCTATTGGACAGTATCAACATTTGCATTTCATCACTCATGAAGCAAAAGCATTATTGGAAGAGCACACACCATGCATTCTGTGATGCCTGGTTAAGTAGAAAATAAGCCATATTTTATGCAGGAAAGCTAAGTTTTGTTGTTGTTGTTGTTATATGAGGGGCACCTTATATTTGCCCCTCATTGTGCAAATATTTCCCGGGAAAAATATAAACTGTTTTTCTTAAGAAAATGCCTGCTGATATCTAATTAATATCACTAATCTTTGGAATTGTTAGTTTTGTGTTAGTACCTAAAATCTGTTGTATGCTTGAGATTAGTACCATTTATTGCTTCCTCAATACAATCTCTAAATAATTTCTCTCAGTGAGTCAATCTATTGATCTTGGTCCACTTTAGATCTAATTTTAGTTCTGAATCAAAGCAAGCATGTTACAAATTATAAGGAGAAAGCTCATAAGCAAAAATTAATAATACAAATGATAAACTTACTTAAATGTATTGATGTCATATTGCCATTGATTAAACATGAAAATATTTTTTAAAAGTTAGAATCATAAAACTGAATTTATACATTAACATTTAAGAAAATGAACTTTCCCTTGAAGTGTTACAGGGTTAAAAAAAACTCCACTAAAATATTTTATCAAGAAGCTTATCACTTTTTAATAAAAACTATTTATAAGTATTATATTTGGAAAATAAAGAATCAAAGTAATCCTTGAATTCTCATAGTAGGAAAGTAATGAAACATGTGCCAAGATAATAAAAGCACAATGACATATTACTCAGAGTATAAAAAATTAGAAGTAGGAAAAGTAATGAAACACTAGGAACATAGGAAAGTAATGAAATATGTCAAGATAATAAAAGCACAGTAACATACTACTCAGAGTATAAAAAAATGAGAACATGTTGCACCTTCCTTCATATTTCAATTAATGCAAAAGTAGCAAAAAGTATTAATGTAAGAATATCTACAATTAATATCTATAGTCCGTGGGTAGGTTTTGATATCACAGTTCATTTCATATTAACAGACTTTCTTTTTAAATAAGGTATACATAATAATTTAATGTAATTTTTTTAAAGGGATAAGCTCATGTCCAACAAATTCAGTTCTACATGTGTCTCTCAAAAGAGAAAAATCTGTGCAAATAGCAAGCTTATAGAACAAATTGCGGATTTTGTATCAGGGTCCTCATAACTGAAATAACTTTTTATCTATACCTATACTTAGGGCTACACTAAAATTAGAAGTTTTCTACAGATAGTAATAGCCATTGACTTCTTTTTATCAGTTAGAATTGGGGGTTCTGCTTTCATTTTGGATTTTTTCCTAAAACAAATTGGAAAATAACACAATAGTAAATGTTCCCATAATATACTCATGTTGATGTTAATAATTTAAAAATAATGGTGTATATGAACTGAAGCTTTCAACACTGAAGTCAATCTCGTATGATTTGGTAGGACTTCATACACTCTCTGAGCTAAAATTGGATGATAAATAGAGAAATATGTAAGAGTTATAAACTGTTGTTAGAGACTGCATTTATTCTGGCATCAGATATAAAGTTCAAAACAAAGAGAATGTGATCACCATTTTTAGAAATTAAAGATTTTTATTTGCTTACACTTTTAGGTAATCTATTTTTAAAAACTAATTTATGCTAAAATTTTGCAGGCTTCGATAAAACACTAAATGTAGAGAGCTAAAACAGTCCTTTACATGACCAAAGTTAATCATTCATGATAAACAGCTTAATACCTCAACTTTACAAATTGCTTATAAAAAACGCATTCTCTTAGATTCTCAACCTGTATTTCCATTCCCTCCTATATCTGTGTATTCAAGAGTTCTAAGAACAGCCTTCTCTTGTGTTGAACACTTTGTTACTGTTGTGTGTTTGTGTGAAATACGTAAACATCAATAATTGGGAATATTATTTAAGAAAAATGTATTAGGGAGATGGAGTGTGAGATGGTACTATGCTGCAGAAATGATGTGATAACATGGGGCTTGCTAGCTATAAAATCACAATTATATAGCCTTTTTACAGGGTAAATGAGTTTTAATACAATACAGGTTTTGCTGTCTAGTACCTTTAAAAATCTCAGCTAAAACTTCATTCTATTAAAAGCATGATTCATGACAGTGTCAAAACAAGTGACTTACCATAAATTTTTTAAATAATCTCTCCATTATAGGTCCTAGAAATATATCTATATTTTTTTGCAGTAGGAAAATCTGTTTGTTCATGTTACATATCTACATTTATTATAGGGAATGTTAGTGAAAAATATAAACACATGAAATAACAACAACAACAAAAATCTCATCATGGTCTGTGTCATGTAGAAGGGCAGCTATGTTTAGCACTGTAATGTTGTGAGTGCGGGCACACCAGGGATTCTCACATATCATATGAAATTATTATTTGGAAACTTCACATTTATAGAGCAGAACATAATGGCTTGAAACAAATGTTTTGCAATACGTGGTGGGATAGAGCCAGTCGGGAAAATAACACCCACCCCCCATATGTGCCAGTTAATTTCTTCCCCAAATGTTTGCTTGCTACAGTGCAGATGTGTCTCAGGACTAATGACTCACCTTTTAGAAGGGTATTGTGAATACAAATTAACCAAGGAAATAGAAAATAATCTTTGGAAAAGTGGAAATTATCTTCATTCTAATATTTTCAAATTTTTACTTAATAAAAATGAAAACATACTATTTCATCATTATTTCATTTGTTGTGGGTAAATCCAGAAATAAAGTTAAATGTACTCAATTTGGCCTCACGCAGTTTAAAAACAAGAAAATCATATTGTATAGATTTACCTAGGCAAGTGGAACAATGTCCAATTTCAGTGGAAAATGCTCATAATAAAAGAAAAACCAGAGTGTTGTGTATAATACTGACTATAAATTATTATCCTAGTTTTATAAAAATGTTCACTCTTCCCCTCTTCTCTGTTTCTATTGTTATTTCTGGAGTTTCATATTTGGACAACATTTTAACTTTCTAAATTTTAAAAATTTTCTTTCAGTGAGCATGTGTTGTTTTAAAATTGAAAACAAATTATGTAAGTTAAAAAAAATGATCAACTGGATTTGGGAAGATTGAAAGCACCTTTAAAATCCCTTGGTCTTTGATGCCTAAAGAAAATGGAGAGCATTTTGGCCACAAATAACTCAGACGAAAAGTACCTCATTCTACATTTTCTGTAGAAAGTTTTTTTCAGTGACAGGAGGTGGGAAAACTCACAGCTTATGAGACATAGAATTGTGGAATATGTATAAATATTAGCAAGAAACTAAACATTTGGCAATGTGCCAGAAATTTATATTGAAGATTTCAATGCCTACACAGTAGGAGCGTCTACAAGTCAATGGGTGAGGCTTGATCGAATGTGATAATGCCTGTAAAAGTGGCTTATGCCCCACTCCGTAATTGTAAGGGATTGTTGTTCTTGCTTTAGCCTTTAATTGTTATCATTACAAACTTTAGGTTGAAATAGGCTATACTTTTCTTTCTCTGATGGATTAAAGAAGAATGGAGGGTAAGGATAACATCAGTTTCACCTTGGTGCTCGGTTACAAATGCAAAGGCATCTGTAAACAGAAGATGCAGAAATAAAGAACCAAAAGATTTAGAGGCTCTGCAATGGCATGTAACAATCTAACTACATCACTAAAGCTAAAGGAGAGAACTTCTGTCTTCTAACCAGTTAAAGTATTCAGCGGACTTGTTTCTGTGAGTGTCTGTATGTCAGACTTTCATCTGGCTATCCAACTGCAGTTTCCAAATTGTTTCTTTCAATCCAGCAAGTCCCATGCAAGGTGCAAGGCATTGTGTAATGTGTTGACAATACAATGTTGAGAACATTTCATTGAAGTGACTCTGAAGCTCAGAGTCTAATAAGAGTAATAGATTGATAAAACAATAATGACAATGACAGCAGCAAAAGAAGTATCATGGTAGAGTTGGGGAGAGATTAACTGTGATGGTGTGGCTGGGAGTAGAGACTAGGGGTGCTTCTAATTTTAGATGACAACTGAGTTGTTTTTAATAGAGAATCATGGGCATTCCAAGTTGAATTCCTAGCATAGTAGGATGAAACACATAATTTTTTTTTTTTTTTTTGAGACAGAGTCTCTCTCTGTCACCCAGACAGGGGTGCAGAGGTGCAGTCTCGGCTAACTGCAACCTCTGCCTCCTGGGTTCAAGCGATTCTCCTGCCTCAGCTTCTCTAGTAGCTGGATTATAGGTATGCGCCAACATGCCTAGCTAATTTTTGTATTTTTGGTAGAGGGGGTGTTTCGTCATGTTGGCCAGGCTGGTCTCAAACTCCTGACCTAAAGTGATCTGCCCACCTCTACCTCCCAAAGTCCTGGGATTATAGGCATGAGCTACTGCGGCTGGCCAAAACACGAGATTTATTCAGGGAATGACAAGTGGATAGTTTGTATTTCTGGAGTGTCAGTTGTAGATGGAAAACAGCAGTGGGTGAGCGTAAGCCTAGATGATAAAGAGTTTTATGTGCTAGCCTAAATACTGTATTTTTAGAATTAATATTTGGATAACATTGTGGGGAAATGGATTCTGAGTGTAAGGGCAAAGATAGACATATCACTAGAAAGGCTATTGCAATCATCTAGAAGAGGGAGGGTTAAACAATCTTATAGAGGTGTGTGAAGAATTAATTAGCTATTTTTAAAAATTAAGAATGTCAAGGACCCAGTCCATGGAAGGAGTAAGCAGGTTTGTAAAAATTAAGAAACGCAGGAGGTTAGGAAAAATAAAACTGAAATTAAGCAGATAAGATGATTAAATCATGGAATAATACTTAACCTGAAAGTCAGTAACATGCTCCTAGTGCCTCTCCCTTACACCCGCATCCCTACCATGTGAGTAACTGCATATCCAACTGACAGTACTTGCATCTAAAAGTTTTTTCACTGATGACTTTTCTCTGGCTTCTGGCTACCTTCCCAGGAATAGGCTTCAGCTCTTGAAGGACAGGAGTTGGTGTATAAATACCCCAATTTGTTTCCCACTGGACGGGATAACACTAACACTTGGGGGTCTCCAGCAGGATCAAGCTCCAATAATCCAAGTGGTAACTTCTTTGATAATAAGACTTTATTGGCTGCCTTTGCTTCCCTATCTCATTTCTCCACTTGCCACTGGCATTTTTGCAGAATCACTTTATGGGGAAGCCAAACACAGTGCAATCAAACTAGAACTCAGTACTAAGAAACTCAATCAAAACCGCTCAGCTACATGGAAACTGAACAACCTGCTCCTGAATGACTACTGGGTATATAACAAAATGAAGGCAGAAATAAAGATGTTGTCTGAAACCAATGAGAACAAAGATACAACATACCAGAATCTCTGGGACACATTTAAAGCAGTGTGTAGAGGGAAATTTATAGCACTAAATGCCCACAAGAGAAAGCAGGAAAGATCTAAAATTGACACCCTAACATCACAATTAAAAGAACTAGAGAAGCAAGAGCAAACACATTCAAAAGCTAGCAGAAGGCAAGAAATAACTAAGATCAGAGCAGAACTGAAGGAGATAGAGACACAAAAAACCCTTCAAGAAATCAATGAATCCAGGAGCTGATTTTTTTGAAAAGATCAACAAAATTGATAGACCACTAGCAAGACTAATAAAGAAGAAAAGAGAGAAGAATCAAATAGACGCAATAAAAAATGATAAAAGGGATATCACCACCGACCCCATAGAAATACAAACTACCATCAGAGAATACTATAAACACCTCTACGCAAATAAACTAGAACACCTAGAAGAAATGGATAATTTCCTGGACACTTACACTCTCCCAAGACTAAACCAGGAAGAAGTTGAATCCCTGAATAGACCAATAGCAAGCTCTGAAATTGAGGCAATAATTAATAGCCTACCAACCGAAAAAAGTCCAGGACCAGACGGATTCACAGCCGAATTCTACCAGAGGTACAAGGAGGAGTTGGTACCATTCCTTCTGAAACTATTCCAATCGATAGAAAAAGAGGGAATCCTCCCTAACTCATTTAATGAGGCCAACATCATCCTGATACCAAAGCCTGACAGAGATACAACAAAAAAAGAGAATTTTAGACCAATATCCCTGATGAACATCAATGCAAAAATCCTCAATAAAATGCTGGCAAACCAAATCCAGCAGCACATCAAAAAGCTTATCCACCATGATCAAGTGGGCTTCAACCCTGGGATGCAAGGCTGGTTCAACATACGCAAATCAATAAAAGTAATCCAGCATATAAACAGAACCAAAGACAAAAACCACATGATTATCTCAAGAGAGCAGAAAAGGCCTTTGACAAAATTCAACAGCCCTTCATGATAAAAACTCTCAATAAATTCGGTATTGATAGAATGTATCTCAAAATAGTAAGAGTTATTTATATTATATACCATCTCACACTAGTTAGAATGGCAATCATTAAAAAATCAGGAAACAACAGGTGCTGGAGAGGATATGGAGAAATAGGAACGTTTTTACACTGTTGGTGGGACTGTAAGCTAGGTCAACCATTGTGGAAAACTGTGGCAATTCCTCAAGGATCTAGAACTAGAAATACCATTTGACCCAGCCATCCCATTACTGGGGATATACTCAAAGGATTATAAGTCATGCTGCTATAAAGACACATGCACACATATGTTTATTGCGGCACTATTTACAGTAACAATGACTTGGAATCAACCCAAATGTCCATCAGTGACAGACTGGATTAAGAAAATTGGCACATATACACCATGGAATACTATGCAGCCATAAAAAAGGATGAGTTTGTGTCCTTTGTAGGGACATGGATGCAGCTGGAAACCATCATTCTCAGCAAACTATCACAAGAACAGAAAACCAAATACCGCATGTTCTCACTCATAGGTGGGAATTGAACAATGAGATCACTTGGAATGTGTGTCAGACCTCACTTCTACATTTTCAACAAGATCCCCATTGATGTGTATGTACTTCAAAGTTGGAGGAGCATTGCTTTAGATAAGACTTGCTGCTAAGCATAAGAGACTTAGGTCACTATGGCAAGATTTTCTTCCACCATCCTAAGGGCAAGATATGCACAAGCTTCAGCTTGTGCCCTGGAGAGAGGTCTATGTGACAAATACTAGGACAATTCTCTGTTGTGAAAAATGGGAAATTATTTGGAAAGTAGAGGACAGAAAACATATCATTTAGACTTATCACCTTATTGAGCCTTTTTTTTTGGTATTTAATTTTGTTTTTAGTTCAGTTTCTCTTATTTGCATGATTTTATAACATGACTATAAATCCTACCCCAAATTAAACAGCTTTCTTACTTTTTCTACCATATGTCATGAGAGATTCATCATATTACTATCATAATTTTCATTTAGAACATTCAATTGGGTATATTCATCATAACATTTAATAATTTAAAAATCTTTGAACTTTTAAATATTTTTTGATGCAATTTGATGCTTATAGTTCTTTTTGCACTTACGGTTATTCCTTAAGGTAGATCCTCGCAAATCCTAGTCTGAATGGGGGTTTTCTTTGTCCCCTGGGTATCTTTCTACATATTATCTTCAGTGAACTTCCAATCTTAATATTACACTGCCATGGCCCTTTATCTTTTGTATCCACATTCCGTATTTTCCTTTGAAAAGCCAACCACACCTCCTCCATGATAAACTTTACATCCATTTCCTCCACCCTTGAGTCACTGTGTTTTATTCTTGAAACTGCATTTCAATTCCTGTCCCTGAGTCACCTTCCTCCCATTAAAATTAAACTCAGAGTCCATGTTTTCCATGCAGATTGACTAAGCTGATATGGGGCAGCTGTGGTGGCTATTCAGTTTCAAATATAAGACAATGTAATTTTGAATTACTCTTCTCTGGATTTTAAATAAGCTTTCTTTTGAAATTTGATAAACATATTTTCATCTGTCAGCTGAAATTTTCTATTTTTTTTGTTGTTTGTTTCTTGAGTCAGGGTATCGCTCTGTCACCCCAGCTGGAGTGTAGCAGTGCGATCATGGCTCACTGCAGCTTGGAACTCCTCAGCTCAAGTGATTTTTTCTGCCTTAGCCTCCCAAGTAGCTGGGACTACAGGCACACACCACTATATCTGGCTAATTTTTCTTTGATTTTTAGTAAAGACTAGGTCTCGCTATGTTGCTTAGGCTGGTCTCAAACTCCTGAGCTCAAGCAATCATCCTGTCTCAGCCTCCCAAAGTGCTGGGATTACAGGCATGAGCCACCGCACCTGGCTCCCATCTGTCAACTTTAATAGCTGATAAAGTCAAAGGAGACAGGAACTTTTTTGGATTTATTTGGAATAGTATGTTGCAGTAAGTGTGTTCAAATAAGAAATGAAAACAAGTGAATTTGCAAGGTAAGAAAACTGGAAATTCTAGGTGTGAAATATCCAGAATTCTACACAATTCTGTATAATTTGAAATTCTACATAATTTTAAAACCAGGCCAGAGCAAGAGACACTGTCTACTTTAGCACAGTGGTTCTGACTTTAGTGTATACACGAACAAGCTAGGGAAAAAGTTATCGTCACATTTTTACCTGATTTCTAGAACTCATGTTTCAGCAAGTCAAGGGTGGGTCCAGGAAACTGCGATTTTAGTACACAAACAAGGGCTTTCTGATGCTGATGGTCTGTAGGACTGCGTTTTGAGAGGCAGTAATTTGGCATTATTTTTGACACAGAGTATACAGATAGTATGTGGTAAATAAAAAGAGAATAAAATACATTGATTTCAGCACAGCATAATGATCAACTTCTGAACGATTGCCACAATTTACAAAGGATAGAGCAAAAAGATAAGAGTTAGTAAACACAGAGTCGTCACTAAAACATGTCTGGTTGTTAAATTCTGGGGTGACATATATGTATATATTGTAGTATAAGCAGTGACTTACATTTCCCTTCTTCATTTCTGCAGAGAACTTTTGTATCATCTGTGTTTTGTATAACTTCTAGAGATTCACCGGGTTTTACCTGTAGATCTCTGGTTCCCCACTTTTTAGAAGTTACAGAAGTTGTAACTTTAGTTGAATATAGGACTCTAATTTCACCATCATACTAAAAAAAAGAGAACAATATTTAAATTATTGGTTTATGTGCATTATTGAAACAACTTATTTATTGATTGATTTATTAAAAAGGTATTTGCTAAAGAGATGATCAGTGTTTTAGAAATATAATGTAGGAATATTAAAGAAAATTTTGAGGGACAAACATCATTCATAACCTCATCAACCTAATATAACAATTATTTTAGTACCTTCTTATTAAGGTTCAAAGGACAGCTAAATTTAGATGATTATCACAGTATGAATACTGTGCATATCATAGCTTGCTTAATTTTTTATAAAAATAAATTTAAATCTAAAATAAATTTTGTTCAAAATAAAAGGGTTATAATAGCTAACTGTAATATTGATAATTACACTTTAAAGTGTGCATTTTGGTACTTAAAAATCATTGGATTTTTCAGTAGAGCTTTGTACTTTGTATAATATTTAGATATGACATACTTTAAATTTTTTCCTGAAGTCTTTTTCTTCTTTTTCCTGCTTTTTTAGCTTCTTAAGGTCCTTTTCTTCTGTCTTAGCTTTTCCAATATTAGCTCCTTGACTAGGATGGCAGAACACACATAAAACAACACTTTGTTTAGAAAATATTAAAAGAATAGTCCATAACAGAGACAATTCATAACATTATATTTTTAACTTTTTGTTTCAGTTAATTCTTTTTGTTAGAAATCCAGTAACTGTCATTGTAATAAATGATGACATTTCATAATGTAGAAGGGTTTCCTCAAGCGAATATAGACTATGAGAATTAAAATGGGAGTGAGAGATTAGATTCCTTCTTATACTGAACCACATAAAATCACTGAGTCATGGTTTAAACATGGTTGCATGTCAGCGGTTTCATATGACTTAATCTATTCTTAAACCTCCCTAAATTATCAGCCCTTTCTAGATAATTATGTAGCTTGGCAAATGTCATAAGAAGGGCTTTTTATAAAAGAAGACTTCAAAAAAGAATCAATTTTTATGGTTTATAACATTTATATGTTATGTTGTTCAAATCTACTTAAAATGCAGCCAGAGTTTTGGTTAATAAAAAAAATCTTGTGTAACAGTTAAGATTTTCCATATCATAAGAAGGAGCTTTTAAAAAAATATGGTTATTATTGATCTTTATCTTCATCACTTTATCAATTGTCCGTGTTTGTCTGTGTGTGTGTATGTGTGTGTGTGTGTGTGTGTATGAAAGAGAGAGAGAGAGACAGAGGGGGAAGAGGGAGAAAGTAAGAAAGATAAGCACATCCTAAGTGTTTACATGAGTTAATGGACTTATTTTTTTTAACTGCTAGGATCCAGGTATAGAAATCCACTATATTTTGTAGATACCAATTACCCTAATATAAGTGAATATGCCTAGAACAGTGATTTTCTAGCCTGTCCACACACAGAATCACCTGGGAAGCTTTTAAAGCATACTACTGCTCTTGCCCAATTCCTGGACATTCTAATTTAAATAAATTTTAAGATTTAATTTAGTCTGAGCGAGGTCCAGGTAGTGATGGACACATTTTAAGAGCTTCCCGCACGATATTAATTTGTAACCAAGGTTGAAAACCATTCACTAGGGTTAAATTATGAATGGTAGGGAAGGTCTGTAGATATCTTTAGTAAGCATTTTTAAAAATTAGAATATAAGAATTTTTATTTAGATGATCTAAGATAACGTTTTGTTTGTAATCAATTTATTTTAAGTTTAATTCTCAATTTTGGAATCTTGGCTTTTAGTTCATTCATTGTGGAAAGAATTGGCACAATATCTAGCTCAGGTTCTGCGTCTGCCTGCAGTACTGCCTGTGGTAGTCTGGGCATTTGTGGAAATACTGTCCCAGATTAACTCTCTGGGGCAATCAGAATATACATGAAACTTAGAAATGCCCTACAAGGTATCTTTAAAAAATTTATTGAAATTTATTTAAAAATAGAATACGACATTGGAGAACACAAACTTGCTTTAAACTCTGAAAATAAGCAAAATGGGGAAGAAAATTGTCCATATCCCATAAAGCTTAGTCAGCCAGGGTTTATTTTGTTTGAAGAATACGGCCAGTGTGTGACTCTGGGTTCCTAGAGTGATTTTATGGAATGTGATGGCATTTCTACAGTAATATAAAGCAAAAAACCAAAAAAGCATTAACAACTGTAAAGGAGTGAAACACCACTGGTGAGAAATAGTAAAACTTGAACATATTACTGAAGATTCCATTTTTGTTTCACGGAGAATTTAAAAAAGGGCAACGATTCTCTTTTCATGTTTATTATTTGTGTTGCCTGTGGAACTTGATCTTCATACATGAGTGATGGCATATTTTCCCTTCAGAGTCTTTGATCTTGATACTCTCTCTAGTTCCATAAAATTAGCTTAACAATTTTGGCAAAAATTAATACTTAGCGTTTACCAATGCATTTTTACCAGTACAACTCAGAAGACACCACTTACTGCATTCCATTTATGTTACTTTCATCCTTTATTCAAATACAAGATCTTTTGAGTCATCTTTCTTTTTTCCTGAAAAAGCTAGATAGGTGTTCTTGCTTTTATACTCAGTATGTATCAAATCATTTCATGTATTTATTGGATTATGAGAAAGCATCTTACCATGTTATTTTCTATTTCAAAAAAAAAAATCCAAAAGGCACTCCTTTTGTATTACTTGATATTAACTGATTTTATACAATTTAGCCTAAAATTAATTTTTTAAGATTTGAATGTAACCTACCTAAAAGTCCTTTTACAAATAAATCTTTTTTTTCTTTTTTTCATAAAGGAAACTATCTTGTAGAAGACAGACGTGGCTTGAACAAGATGGGTGAGAGCGGAGATGTAAGCTAAAAAGTACATTCAAGAAAAAAAGGTTTGGGGAAAACAGTACAAATAAAGAGAGGAGAAGAATCAGTGAGACTAGTTGTGACCAAGATCTTAAACATGTTTCCCCAGTGAATGAATGAATAAATAAACCAGACATCAGTGAGTCACAGGCCCAAGGTTAATCAGGAAACAAGGAGCAGAACCAGGGGGATGGAAGAGAATGAGGGGAGAAAGGGGTGGAGGCTGGGACGATGGATTGGGGGTACCTACTCTCAAACCTCGCAGGGAGGTAGAGCTGAGATCGGAAGGAAACACAGCATTAGAGAGGAGGTCAGAGCCAACAGGATCGCACACAGTAGACACACAATCCCACTGGCTTTTTATTTCCGTTGAATTTTCTTGAGTATTCTCATTTTCATTACTTCATTGTAATGAAAGCATTTTAATTACCTCATCTCTGCTGATGAAATAGGGAAATCAGAGGTATCCACATCATCGTAAACTTCATCTCCCATGTCTAACAAAAGACAAAATATCAAAGGTCGAAGCACTGTTAGATTTTGATATGAGCATTCAATGACGTTTTTAATATAAAGATTGCTTCAAGGACAATAAAAGTTTTCCTAGTGTCTCGGTACATTTCTCCTGGAAGCATTGTCTGCTTCTGAAAGGGGAACTTGCCATGGGTTAAATTATCCTCAAAAAACCAGTGACCATAATGATAATCATTGTTATCTGGAAAAAAACTCATGGAACAGTGGCTATGATTATCTGAAGATCTACAAGTACAATGAATGTCAGGAGTGGCAAATTGCTGATAAACGAATCAACATTACTGGCCATCGGCAGGATGAAGTGGAGATAGAAATTGAGATTCTTATGGGATTTAAGGTGCTGTGATAATATATATCATCCTATTTAAATGTCCCCCTCCCGCCTTCCTTCCTCCTTTCCTTCGCCTCACTGATCTGTTTCCCATTACCTTTTACCTTACAGTGATATTAGGAGTGGCACCACCTTTAAATGGAAAGATTATTTCTTTTAACTAAATATTCCTGATACCAACAGGTACTGAGAAACAGTATTGGCAGAAAAGATGTCGTGACCTTAACTGGTTCAATGGCTTTTCCAATCATTAGAGTTTTTTCTCCCTTCTAGACTTCTTATTAATAAGGTCAGGGCGGGCGGATCACAAGGTTAGGAGATCGAGACCATCCTGGCTAACACAGTGAAACCCCTCTCTACTAAAATTACAAAAAATTAGCCTGGCGTGGTGACAGGCGCAGGTACTCCCAGCTACTCAGGAGGCTGAGGCAGGAGAATGGCGTGAACCCGGGAGGCGGAGCTTGCTGTGAGCCGAGAGGGCGCCACAGCACTCCAGCCTGGGCGAGAGTGCGAGACTCCGTCTCGTAAATAAAACAAAACAAAATAAAATAAAATAAATAAAAAATTAAGGAAGAATGCTTCCACTCTGCAACTATTAATTGCTCTACAGCCAATGAAGCTGAAGAGATTGAGTTGAAGAAATTGCAAGTATTTTAAGGAGTCATTACCGTAAAAAGTTTAAATGCTCTCTGGTAGTGGCAAGGAATTGATTTCCCTTTATAAATTCCCCCCCTCCATATCCTCCACCCTCGTGTGTACTCAGGTTAATTAATTTCACACTATGAAACTTGCTCAGCTGCATGAAACATAAATACTTTGAAAAATATCATCTAGAAGGGTCAAAAGCTACTACTCCGTGCACATACACTTAAAACATATTTAAGAACAACAAGCAATTCTAACAAAACCTTATTTTTTACAGAATTGATTACTTTTTTCCATTTTATACCTACTTTTTGAGGAGTTAATTTTTTGAATACTTTAAAAATATTATAGATTGGAATACAAGCTTATTATCAGGCACTGATCAGTTTGAGTTTATCCCTTACATATTTTCACATAACTGAAAAGGAAGCTCTAATGTCAGATAAAGGGTCTATGGACGAATAGATTACCTCTGTGTTGGTTTCTCTTTTAATATACTTATAAGTTAAAATAAGTAAACTTTTTGAAAGTCCCTGAATATTCTTAAGACAACATTACATTTTGTTCAAAGTAAATTTTAAAAACATCTAAAGATCTGTCTCAGGGAAAAAATAGTAACTGATTGAAATTGTATAAAGAAGCTGTTATATTTAACATTTTCCAAATACAATATAAACTATCCATTTAAATATTCAAAGAAATCAGATTTAGAAGAGCCTTACTGGCATGTAATCTGGCATGTTTTTAGATATCCTTATACAGAAGTCTCATATATCAAGCTTGGACTGAATTGGGGCTGGGGGACACAGGGAAAATGGGTGCTCGTCCCTTCCCACTTATCCCTAACCCAATAGTGGCTCCTGGAAGAACAGTTTAAAAACTATCAATCTTTTTTATTTTTCTCATCTTGCTATTTTATCATTGAGCACCTGTGGCCACCCATGGTAAAGTTACTTGCTCAAGGTTACACAATTTATTATTTTCAGAGTCAGGACTTTAATGCAGTTACTGTGACTATATCCAATGCTTTCCCACTACCACACTGCAAGAAATGAACATATAGAACATACAATTAGTTTTTATTACTTACCCAATTGTTTAGGAGGAGCAGGGAAACTACAAAGAAAGTGAGAACACAATTATAATCAGACTAACATGAACACAGAAATTGATTCAGTTATATAGGAGAGTATAAAGAGGCAACAGCCTGGAGGCATATTAGGTTACTTCATCTGTTGACCATTATTTCTTTGTCATCCTCCATTTCTCCGCTAAGTCCGTTTCTGTTTATCAATTTGGAACTTAGCAAGACATTTTTTGAACCCCAAATGTTTGCCAAAACGTGCAGAGTCAAGATACTCAATTGGTTTATTTTGCCCACAGCCATTGGATCAAAATTTCCAGATTTGTTATATGAGGTTTGGGTATAATATCACACCAGAGTAAATGAAAAGGACTCAGTATTTTGGAGGCATTGTGGCATACATATCTCTGCCTCCAAACTGCTTATTTGAAGAGTAGAAATACAGACTCAAAATTAACAGAGGTCATAGGAATATGACCATGTTTCCCAATATGTGCATATATATTCCCAAATAGGAAAATGGTGAATAAGAGGAATATTTACTCAAACCGGAGAGTGACAGCTTATTAATTAAAGTGATCTGAAATCAGGATTAGGTGGCATTTAGCTGCAACAGAAGAAGACCCATGCTTCTATTTTCTGAAATGACTTCTAAATACACACCACACACACACACACACCCCACGGAAAGAATGGTGCACAGGACAGAAATGACTGGTTAGAATAGAGTGTGAGGGATCATTAATTCAAATGATCCCAAATCAGATTTGGATAGTATGTAATTGAAGCAGAAAAAAAAAAAAAACCCCTCTCATTTTTAAGTAAGGGTTATATTTGAGTAATGCTGCTCAAGAGAAGAGAAGGTTTCTTGTGTTTTCCTAAAATTTCAAGTGTACTGTGTATTGACTTGTTGCTTTGGGGTTTTACAACTCAGTTGGGAATGCTATATGGAATTAACATCTTATAAAGACTTAAGCTAAATGCGGTGAATTCATGAGGTAAATATAAAACAGAAAGATTTTCTTGTACCAGGGAATATGATTAAGATTTTTCAAATTCATATGTATGGAATGTATACTAAAGGGTTATTTTTGGAATGGAATGAGAAAAGTTATGCCTTAGATTTTACTTGGACAAACAAGATATTTAGAATACTTTTAGTACAGGAAAAATTCTTAATATATCATTATAGCGTAACAGAGTTAAAAGCCTTTAATTATTGCATTTAGAAAAAAATTCAAAATTATGTTCTTTATTTCAAACTATTAAAAAATAATGTATATTTTGAAGAGTACTCAATATAAAATACTCTGTAGTAAAATGTGGCATTGGAATTGTGAGTTTTCAGATGTAATGCTGTATTTTAAAAGGTCCTACTAAATGGGTGTGTTAGTGTTTGTGTATGACTGTGTGCATGAGCGTGAGAGGGTATGTGTGCACTTACGTGTACATGTGTGTTTTTGCGTGTTTTTGTGAAGAAAGTAAAATATATCTTTGAACTGCAGGATGATTTCTGAGTACTTGGCCTTCTTTTATGTAATGCATGACTTTAAAGGTGACACCATAAACGGGGCTAAGGTGATTAATGGAAAATTGCATTAAGGTGATTTAAGTCTATCAGAATTTGGTTATTGCTTATTGAATATTAGTAGCATTTGATTAAATACATATTAGTGTAGTTATTGTACACTGGATTTGGTTGGTTGACTCTTACGATGAACCTTCATTATTGTCTGACTCAGAGACTTTAGGTTTCTCTCGTATACTTTTCTTTTTGTCATCTTTTCCCTTTAACATCTTCAAAATCCCCCAGGACCACGTATTACTCTTCTCTTGAACCTGTAGTGTGGAGCTTTGGAGCATGCAGGCATTGATCAGAATGTAATAATCAGTGGCAAGTGAAGACATTGTGTGGACATTCAGATTCCTTATAATTATACCACATTAATAATTCAGGCAGTAAACAACTCATTTTATTGGACAAAATAGTGTTATTAAGTTTATAGATCATGGTGATTGAACACCGCTCCTACGAACTTGATCTTTTTTTCTATTAAGTGAGAATTCTCCCACTTTTTAAAATGTGAAGCAAGTCCCTAAGGATTAAGTTTTAAACAACTGGGTGCAGTGGCTCACACCTGTGATCCTGGCACTTTGGGAAGCCAAGATGGGAGGACTGCTTTTAAGCCCAGGAGTTTGAAACAAGCCTGGGCAACATAGTGAGACCTCATCTCTACTAAAAATAAAAAACATTAGCTGGGTGCAGTGGTGCACACCTGTGGTCTCAGCTGCTCAGAGGCTGAGGTGGGAGGATTGCTTGAGCCTGGGAGTTTGAGGCTGCAGTGAACTATGATCCTACCACTGCACTCTAGCCTGGGCAACAGAGTGAGACCTGGTCTCAAAAAAAAAAAAGGCTTGAGCATCAATTTTGCTTTATTTATGATTAAAATGTAATTAAGAAATCTTAGGCCGGGCATGGTGGCTCACGTCTATAATCTCAGCACTTTGGGAGGCTAGAGCAGGCAGATTACCCAAGATCAGAAGTTCGAGACCAGCCTGACCAACATGGAGAAAATCCATCTCTACTAAAAATACAAAATAAGCCAGGCGTGATGGCGCATGCCTGTAAACCAAACTACTTGGGAGGCCGAGGCGGGAGAATCGTTTGAACCTGGGAGGTGGAGGTTGCAGTGAGCCGAGATCGGGCCATTGCGTTCTAGCCTGGGCAACCAGAGCAAAACTCAGGTCTCAAAAAAAAAAAAAAAAAAAAAAAAAGAAAGAAAGAAATCTTAAACTTTTAAATATGCCATTTAAAATGGAAAAAGAAAATTTATTTTCTTATTGACCTAAAGTATTTTTATTTTTATAAATTGTTATAATTATTATAAATGAGCAGATATTTATTGTTAAGCTAAAATATTAAGTATTCAATTCTGGTTCTGCCATAGGTAGCATAGGTCTCAATTTATTTGGGTTGCCTATATTATAATCATGTTATTACACAAGGGATAGCCATGCAACTGATAAACTCTTCAGGGATTGTTGTAAAAGTAAACTATTGATCAATAAAGACTTTATTAGAAAAAGCTTAAAAATATCCTCAACACCTGTAATTTATCTTTTTTTTTTTTTTCATTTCACTTGTTTTGCTATAGTTATTGAGGTTCTTCCAAACAATCAAACACTTTGTTTGAAGTGTGGTACAATTACACTTCCCGGTTCACAGCTCTTGTTAATTCAACATTCAAATCATTTGGGGTAATGTAAGAAAGAACACTATTTTCTGCTTTTTATTTTAACTGGAAATCAAAACTAAATTTCAATGTGTATATAATAATTTGCAAAAAGCAGTTCACTGATTATTCTTACCCATCATCAGCATCTTCCTCTTCAATCCCATCATAAATGTCATCATCTGGTGGTGGAGGGAATATCCCTTCATTTGGATTGGAGGAAAACCTTCTGTTAATTTTATAATTTGGTTATGTAATGATCACTCAGATTTTCATTATAAATCTTCCTTATTTAACTGCAGAGAACATTTCACTTTCATATAAGCCATTTAAATAAAAAACACACTATTTTCCTACTATCCCATAATTATTTACTTTGTTGATCATTTTATAAAGAATTCTTAGGGGTGAAATTACAATAACAAAATGAGGGCTAAGAGGCACTGTGGACTTCAGTTGAAAGGAATGAGGGTACAAAAACATTGGAAAAAGTAAACTTAAATAGGGGATGGAGTTAAATATTTGTTGTGGGACAAGAAGTGAGGAGGTGATATAAATCTAGCTAACTAGTTAATGGTCAGGAGACATTTAGGAAAAGATACTGATCAGGACACAAGTGAAGAAAAGCAGTGGGATAACAGGTGAATTTGTAAATATTGATGGTAGTTGAAACAGAAAGAAGTGAAAAGTGACTTTTTAAATACACATTTTTGAAAGTTAAACTGTTTCCAGTTTCATTTGTTATTCTACGCTCCTCAGAAGACTTGCTATTTGACAGATATTTACTTAACAATTGTTTATTGAGTAGTTTCTATGTGCAAAAAATATGTAGAACGACCTTGAAATTTGACTTTTAGTATGAGAACTTTCGCACTGCAAGGTGTTAGATCAAATCCCTTATTTTGGTGCTGGGAAATACAGGGGCCATTGAGTTATAGTCAAGGTGACTAGATAGGTTATCATCTAAACAAAAACATTTCTGAAAGTGAAGGAGAATGCTGTTTTTAATTGTGCTCTGATGACTGGCATAAATCAAGACTGTTCTGAACACACTGGAGTGGAGTCACCATATGATCTGTAACAAACTTAAAAAAAAAGAAGTGGCTTACTCAGAGTCACTTGGTGGCTAGCTCTAGAATCCAGTTTATTGACTCTCAAGCTAGTGTTCTTTCTATCATATTAAGATCTCTCCTCATTATTTGTAAACTAAAGCATTTTTTTCATTAATATACACAAACATGATGAAGACTTATGAAGAAATTACTGATAAAAGTGCATGGTTTCCCATGCTCACATATTAGTATAATTAATATTGTTAAAAGGACCATACTACCCATATCAATTTACAAATTTAATGTAATCCCTATCAAAATATCAATGTCATTTTTCACAGAATAGGAAAAAAAAAAATCCTTAAATTTGTATGCAATAAAAAAGAGCATTAATAGCCAAAGCAATCCTGAGCAAAAAGAATAAAGCTGGAAGCATCACACTCCTTGACTTCAAATTATGTTACAAGGCTGTTGTAACCGAAACAGCACACCATTGGTATAAAAACAGAAACAAAAACCAATGAAACAGAATAGAGAACCCAGAAATAAAGCCACATATTTATAGCCAACTGATTTTAGAAAAAGTCACCAAGAACATACACTGGGGAAAAAAACACCCTCATCAGTAAGTGGTGCTGAGAAAACTGGATATCCATATGTAAAAGAATAAAACTAGGCCCCACGTCTCACCATATACAAAAATCAACTCAAGATGGATTAAGGATTTAAACATAAGACCTAAAAGTATAAAACAACTATAAGAAAACATAGAGAAAACATTCTAAGATATTAGTCTAGGTAGAGATTTCATGACTAACACCCCAAAAGCACAGGCAACAAAAACAAAAATAGACAAATGGGATTATGTTAAACTAAAAGCTTCTGTACGGCAAAGCAAACAATCAACAGAGTGAAGAGACAACTTGTTGAATGGGAGAAAACATTTGCAAACTATTCGTCCCCAAAGGGATGAATATTCAGAATATACAAAAACTCAATCAACTCAACAGCAAAATTCCCAAACAATCCCATATAAAGGCAGGCAAAGGATCTAAAAAGACATTTCTCAAAAGAAGACATACAAATGGCCAACAGGTATATGATAAAATGTTCAACATCACTAATCATCAGGGAAATGCAAATCAAAACCACAATGAGATATTATCTTACCCCAGTTAGAATGGCTGTTATCAAAAAGAAAAATAATAACAGATGCTGGCAAGGATGTGGAAAAAAAGAAACTCATACTGTCTGTGGGAATATATATTCATACAGTCATTACAGAAAACATTACGGAGATTTTTCAAAAAAAAACTAAAAATAGAACTATCATGCAATCCAGCAATCTCACTACTGGATATTTTTCTGAAGGAAAGGGAATCAGTATTTTAAATGGATATCTGCACCCCCAAGTTTATTGCAGCACTATTCACAGTAGCAAAGATATAGAATCAACCTAATTATATTTGGATGAATGGATAAAAAAAGTTTGGTCTATACACAATGAAATACTCTTTGATCATAAAAAAGAATGAAATCATGTCATTTGCAGCAACATGGATGAAGCTGGAGGTCATATTAAGTGGAATAAGTCAGATATAGAAAGACAAATATTGCATGTACTCACACATATGTGGGAGCTAAAAAAGTTTATTTCATGGAGGTAGAGAGTAGAGTGATTGTTACCAGAGGCTGAAAGGGATGTAAAAATGTGTTTGGGGGGACATGAAGAGAGATTGGTGAATGGGTACAAGCATACAGTTAGATAGAAGGAATAAGTTCTAATGCTTAATAGTAGAGTGGGGTGACTATGATTAACAATAATACATTATACATTTCAAAATAGCCAGAAGTGAGAACTCGAAATGTTCTCAACACATAAAAATGATAAATGCTTATGATGATGGATAGCCTAAATACACTGACTTGAACAATACACATTGTATGCATGTAACAAAATAACACATGTTCTCCAAAAATACATGCCAATATATGTATCAATTGTAAAACTTCATTTTAACAAGTATGTGGCTTACCTCCACTTCCACTCTGACTGTGGCTAGGAAAAAAACCCAGAAATATGAAGTTAATCTATGAATTACTTAGCTAGGAAGAAGACAGGTATATATTCTGATCAGTTATTCAAAAGAGAAATAACATTCCAGTTGAAAGTTCTTAGAATGTTATATATGAAGAGGAAAAAACGTTTCTTATCATCATAGATGGGTAATTACAGGGCAACAAAACAAGACAAACAAAAACAAGAAGAATTAAGTTAATTACAATGCTACATATGATAGAGAAAATGATGATATTGTTTGCTTTTGACATTTTTCTATGAGGTTGTTTTCAGATGATACATTATTACATCATTCACTACATGGACCATTAAAACAAGCCCCAAGGGTATTATTATTCCATGAGTCACATAGCACAATTATCATTGTGTTAAATTAAATTGTCTTTCAATATCTTTTGACCACAGCATTTTACTTTTAGTCTAACAGCAGTCATTTTTCTTTAAAGGGAGAACTTCAAAAACTTGAATTCTCATTCAGGGGGCTTTTATTTCGTATGGCTGCTGACTCTAAATCCAGATTGCCTATGCTTCTTATTTAGTTTCATATCATTATATATTTTCTCTATTTTAGCATTTATAAGTGTCTCTTTTCCTGCCTATATCTCCCACTAAAATGTGATTTCTGTGAGATCAAAGGAAATGTAGACTGTGAGAATGGAAAAAATCCCAGAAGTCATCTCTTCAATTCCTTCATTATACAGAATAGAAACCAGGCTCTGAGAAATTAAGTGACTTGACCACGCCCACTTTTACACCTAGCTGCACTCACTATACCCCAAGTTTTCCACGTTGGTTAATCTGCCAGCAACAGATAACAGTTTAATGTTAGTGTCTTAGAGGACAATTACATAGTACACATATCTGATTTCCTAACGTTAAAAGTAAGTGAAAGAAATTGATCTGATGCAGATCTCCTGTTGAATTTGAAATAAAAACATAAAGTTGCTGTCAGGAACTCTGTAGGAAAACGTGCTATAAATGTCTTCCTATATAAATAAGGAACTGCTTTTTGAAGAAGTTGCAGTACACTCTCGCTTGCTTATGTACCATTTTGACATTTATTTTTCCTGACTCTTCCCTCTGAGCTTGATGCATGAAGCAGGCAGTTGGAATTATGCGAAGAGCTGCATTCTGCTTGGCTGCCACTCTTGGCAGATACTTTTCATCTTGGATTTTTATACCAATTTCCAAAGAACAGGGCTGTTGGAATAAGGAGCAAAGCTCCTGTTTTATTTCATGTCTAGAGCAATCATTCAATTTCCTAAAACGGTCGTTTAGAATGTATAATATTTGATGAAGTGAAGAAGAGGTAGAAGGAGCAGGGCATGACAGGAGAGGAGAGGGAGAGAGATGTATATATGGAAGGAAGAAGGTTTGCTATGAAATGGTAGAGGGATATTTGCATTTGCAATTCCTTTTTCTTCAGTGTTTCATATTCACTGTAGATACTGCTTCAGTGGAGAAGAAAAAGAGAAGGACAGCTGTCAGGGGCTGTGCTTTGAAGCCTCAAGTCTGCTCCCTGAGTTTGAAGCACTCACAGCCATTGCTCTTCACTCTAGGGAATCAGGAAAGAGCCAGTAGAGTGCCTGAGTCAGGAGTCATGAGCAGGAGGGAGAAGATGATGCCTTCTCTTCCTATTCTTGCCAGGGCAAGCTGCCGGCTACACTCAGCATCTTCTCTTTTTCTAAGAACAAAGCATGTTCTGTTATGAGATCTTTGCAAGCAGCAGCTGCAGTTTCAAAAATAAAACATGTATAGTAATGGCTTCTTCTTTAATTTTCTTATTAAGGGTGCATAAGAAGGGCTAGATGCTAGTAAATATTGTGGGGCTATACTCGTTTAAGATACTGAGCATTAAAACCATACAACTCTTCCAACTTCCTGGTTTTACTAAATATAAGGTTCTTTTTTTGTTACATGTTTACTAAAGTAGAGCAGGTTTTTAGAGTTATGGTATGTATGGATTCAATAAAATGGGAAAAGGTGATAATGCTAGCTTTGGGAAATAGTCACCCAATATGGTTAAACAAAGTTTCATTTTAAGAATATCATTTTTTTCCTGGTTTTATTATTTTTTCTTGAGTATGCACATCAGTGTAAATATGCGTTCATTGATGTAACTGGAATTCTTTCACCAAAAATTAAGGAAATGTGCTTTTTGAAAAACAAACAAAAGGCACATGCAAAGTATATACCTTGGTAATATACTTGACATACTTATGAAAATTCTGGAAATTACAGAATATGACAATTTGGAACTTCATCTGACCCGAAAACTGGCATTTGCAGATTCACACTAGGTCAATGTTTGACTAAAGTCAATTAATGATCTCCAAACTCTAGTGCATGCATTGTATATTTTGTTATATGTTGCATAGTTTATGTTTAGAACATGGTAAGAAGCCATAGCAGACTATAACTCATTTTAGAAAGACAAAACTGCTAGAACGTGGCATAACAAGTTTAATTGATACTCTGACATAAAAGATCATAAGAGGAAAATTTAATTCTTCATGTGCTTTTTCACTAATTTGGTGTTTTAGAAATGGCTGACAATGAAGATTGCTTTCTTTGAAATTTGAGTTTTAAAGAATGCAGACACAGTTATACCCAGGTGAAGAGCTAGCACAGGTTATGTATTTTAGGATCACAATGGGGGTTTCCTAGCTTTACAAGTTAGTCATCAAAAAAATAAAAATTCTGAACTGGACTAGAGATTTTCCTTCTTTTTTCCTTTCAACTTGAGGGGATTATGGCTTTAACTGAAAATGGAGGTATTGGAGGAAAGAAGGAATGAAAGGAGAAAGGGAACAGAAAAGTACAAAAGAGACAAAAGAATGACAAAAATAAGAGCTGGAACAAAGAGAAGAAGAGGAGAGATGGAGAGAGAAAGGAAGCAGAAGACTGAGAAAGGAAAGAAGAGAAGGAGAGGTACAAGGGAGGGATGGCCAATCTCTTCTCATTGGTCCTCCAGAAAAGATGTTCTATTCTGTTCCTCTATACCAGGAAGGTGTTCCCATAATTCTTGAAGTGAAAGTCATTTTAATCTAGTGGAATGGGCCATGGAAAGTTGGACCCTTAATTGATACCTAGGATCATTAAAAAAACAGAGTTTTTACTTTTAAAGAGCAAACTGAGGTTGCCATAAAAATCATTTTTTGTCATATTTTCAAAAAATAACAACAAATATATTTAGAATCAGAGATCTATGAGAAAAAATGGGCTAAATTTTATATTTTATGCTTCATTTTTACCAAATCATATTTCTATTAGGCATATCCCTAAAATCAAGTCATAATGAACATTATAAAAGTGTTTTAGAATGACAACACATTTTACAAGATCTGGCAAATGGCCCACTATATTTCAAGTAGCATTTGATGTATATAATCAAAAGAAAGACTATAGAGTTTCAAATGACCTTTCACCCATGTTGGGGTTATTGTAAGTGGTCATTTAGTTTAGTGATAGAGAGAGCAGTAGGAGTTAGGGAGGGTAAAATTCTAGGATCTTAATATACAAAATTTCTGACAAGGAGACAGTTTGATCTGTTCTACAATATGCACTTGCACATACCTGCTAATATTATCCTGCTCTGCAACATCATCATATACTTCTTGGTCATCTTCAATAGGTCTTGACGGGGCACCAAGAGAGTCTTTTTTCAGTTTCAAAGAATCATAGTCAATCTCTACAGCAGTTGTTTTAATATAGCCATCTACCAAAAAGGGAAAGGTTTATGTTCAGGCAACTGTAGTTTAAATATTTTAAAGTTGTGAATAAAATATCAATTGCACATTTGCTCTTTAAACTTTCCCCTGATTTATTTTCTTGTAGTTCTGATTTGTAGACCTCCCAAGTAGACCCACATTTTACTGTACTCTGTCAAAGTCTAATCCTGTTGTAGTTTAATGTAAGCCTACCTTCTATTTTAAATATTCTAAAGTGATTCACAGGAAACATTTTTTCTTTTTAACATCAATGAAAAACCTAATGCTGTTTGTTCCTCCTGGAATAATATAAAACTTCACATTGTTCCCACAATAAAGATAACAGATGAGGTGAAGACAGAACTATACCTGCCATTTAACATTGTCCTCCCTTTGTCCACTCTGTAAAGTCCTCCTAACTTGGTGCCTATGAGGAGTTCTGGAGGAGCATGTACATTGAGTATTGCCTTGCAAAGAAAACACTTTGAAGCCATAGAAAAATTTGCACTCACATGAACCCCTGGCTGTTCTGCCCAACCATTTTCCTTCTGGGTTGTCTGTGATACGGATGATTTCAATTTGCTCTCCTTGCTTGAAGCTCAGTTCATTCTTTCCTCCTTTGACATCACAACAAGCTTTTGCAAGATGGATGACTTGAATAGGGCCTGTTAGCTGCAAAGAGAAAACAATAATCAGAAAAGATTTCCTTATAATTTAGAAAATCTTTAAGGAATGCAATTTTGAAAGATACTAAGTCTACAACTTGTGAACCTACCTATAACCAACATTTACAGGGTTTAACTAGAAATTGAGGGTGAATAAACATTCTTACAGGAGGGGTTAGGAAAAAATCACAGGGGCCAAGCAGGACTAGTTAAGGACAGGTGAACATGTGCATGGGGTCAGGAGAGTGAGGCAGGGATCTGTTGACCTAGGAATCCTGCAAGAGGCCTGCAAAGGCAGCCCCCAATAACTGAATAGCGCTTATCTACAACAATCCATGCTGTGTGCTATGTGTCTTTATGGAATATGCCAGGATTCCATTTGGAAGATGGAGTTTTTTCCCCTTTCATTGTTTGTAAAATTGAAGCAGACATTACCTGCTATAAACAAGACAAAATTTGAGAAATGAGCTTGCAAATCAAAAAATAGCAAGCAAATGTTACATGAGGTTTTTAAAATTAATATTCTGAATAGTATGGTGGCTTATTGATATAAGGGTAATGATCTTGGTTAGACCATGAATCCCAAATTGTTAATTTTCTAATCCTAAATTGGTGTCTTTTCAACAGAATTTCTTGAATCTTTTGATATGCAAATATGCAAATATGCATTACGACTTTTGAAGAAGCTCTACCTTTAATTTATTGAATTTATGATGACATTAATTATAAACATATATCATTATCATGTACCACTAAGAAATAAAGGAAAGAATGTAAGTTAAATTATGATATGCCATGATGCTGATGAGGCTTAGTTCTCATATTTATTTAATTTTTTTTTCACCTATTATCTATTATCATCTTATGAAAGGAATATAGCTGGTGAAGTCCTAGTCTTGACAAACTTTTGAGTTTATATTTAATGGTATGATTTCCATACCCTATCTTTTCTTACTAAAAATATTATTTGAATGAATGAGATAAATGTAAAGCTGATTTCTCCAAAAGAAACATATGGAAAAACCTCACGTAATTCCTTTAAATCTACAAACAAGCTCTCCATGGAAAGTACACTATATAGATTTTTCATAAATTAATTGAAATTATTTTTTCACTTAAAAATATAAACATTGGTAGTCATGCATTCTGTGTAAGTAAAATGTTCTAATATTAATACTGTAATCATAATTTTACTTATATATAGCAAGCTTTTCCAAAATCAAATGAGAATCTTATGATACAGTGCCTGCTATACATTATTTCAGTTCCGTAACAAACTTTCTGGAGTAGTATCATTTATTCTCACTTAAAAGATTAAGCATCAGTGGCTCAGAAAAGTTAAGTGATAAGCCCAAGATTACATAACTTGTATGTACCACTGGAATTTGAATCAGTTTGTCTAACTGACTTGATGCTATATGTTTTCCTTGCACCATGCTTTGAACCTTTGCTTTAATACAATGAATATTCTGGGAAGTTATAGCTAAATCATTTTTTAAAAATTTGAACCACATATTAAATGCTCCAGAGAAATAATTTTTTTTTTTTTTTTTTTTTTTGAGACGGAGTCTTTGCTCTGCCGCCCAGGCTGGAGTGCAGTGGCCGGCTCTCAGCTCACTGCAAGCTCCGCCTCCCGGGTTCACGCCATTCTCCTGTCTCAGCCTCCCGAGTAGCTGGGACTACAGGCGCCCGCCTCGTCGCCCGGCTAGTTTTTTGTATTTTTTAGTAGAGACGGGGTTTCACCGTATTAGCCAGGATGGTCTCGATCTCCTGACCTCGTGATCCGCCCGTCTCGGCCTCCCAAAGTGCTGGGATTACAGGCTTGAGCCACCGCGCCCGGCCGAGAAATAATTATTTAAAGAAACCATACTGTGAATTCTTTTTGAAAGAATAATTTTGTAATTCAGATAATCACCCTAAATATGTCTGACATGCCAGACCTATGCCAGATGAGCCATGTCATCAAAGATAGTGTAGCCAGGAGAAAATAGCCCATGAGTGTAGCGTTTACTGGTGGTAGTAATGGTAGAAGACACACAATTACCAGAGATCAGAGAATACAGAGGTCAGAATCCACATAGACAAAGAGGGATGAGAAACAGCAGGTATCAGAAGTCAGCATGTACACAGACTTAAAATAAAGGCAATAATGTAACTCAAGTTTAGATACTAGCAATTAGAGTAGCTCATGGAAATCTTATTCTGAGACAGGTCTGGTTCACCCTGGAGACACCTGTGTCCAATACCCCACTATAATACATACCATAGGGATATTTATGTGTGTGATGCTAATTCATAGTATAAGTAGGCTAATATGAAATGCATTATGGGGAGAGCCAAGATGGGTTTGAAAAAGTAAATATTCATTCACTCAATCAACATAAATTTCCTGGGTGCCCACTAATTATGAACCACCATATTTATTTAAATTTTATTATATTAGTTAAGGGATAAGATGGTGTATTGGATAAAAAAGTACTGTTATGAAGATAATTACTCTTTAGAAAACAATGAGTAAGTAATTCTTCAACTATGTAAAGTTTCAAGAATGGTACCCCTTTTGTGTGAAAGGTATAAAAAGATGTTATTCTTTCACTCATTAGCAAGCAAGCCCTTACTTTAAATTTCTTCTTTATTTCTTGTTCTTTCTTTTCTTTCTCTTTCTGTTCCTTTTTCTCCAGCTCTAACCTCTTCTTTTCCTCCTTTTCCCTTTTCTTCTCTCTTTCTTTGGATGCTTCTCTGTGAATAAAAATTGTTAGGTTGTTTTCGCATCTTCAGGTGTTGATGTGTCAGAACTCCCTACCTAGAAGTTTCTACTCATAGCAGAAAAGGTGGTATCTGAAGTACAGATGAAGGTAAAAAGCCAAAGGTTCTCAAAATCCAGAACGTGTGAGATTATTTTTAAAACCAGTAGGAGGCACACAGCTGAGGATACCTTCTAAAGGCTCTGCTTTCCCTGACAACTTGTGCCAACAAGTGGAAGCCACCATTTATAAAGGCCCCATTCTTGCTGTATGTTCGTTCGCATAAATGGAATTTGTATCTTTTTCTCTCTTTCATATGCACATGTGCCTGCGCATTCACAGATACACATGCAAACCTTGGCTCCGAAACCTGAGTCAGAGTTAGTTGAATAAATACTGGGTAGAGAAAATTAAGGTATCTGAGATCAACATACGATAAAGTAAGATAATATATTCATTTCTACTTTCACCCACTTTCCAAGAAATTTCTTTTCCAAGGAACTTCTTTTTTTAACATCTTTCCACTTTAGCAGCTGACACTTTGGCATCTGAGCACCATGATAAATTATTTTTCATAGCACCCCTGTAGGTGGAGCTCTGTTCAGGTGAAGAAGGCGTAATATAAATTAACTCATCTGCGCAAGGATACACTAAGAGTAAGAAATCAGATTTCTGCCTTTGATTTCCTGACTGTGGTTTATCTCATAGGCATGTCTCTGGCCTCTCATACAACAGCTTTTTAACAGAGTTCTTCGTAGAACTCTTAGAGAACTAAATAATTTTTGGTCCTTTAAATTGAAATAAAAGTTATATGATAGTCATTTGAAAAAAATCAAGCTTCCCTCCTAGTGTTGTTATATACCCACTATCCCTCATACAAAACATTATATTCATCTTTGAAGAAAACTGTCATGGTAAAAAGTGTAATTCATACATGTCTTCATATGTTTCTCCTTCACTTTCTTGTTCCTGTAAAGAAAAATATTGATAATGATTAATTTTTATTATTTAAAAAGTTAACACACACATATTACATTGCTTAGACTTAAAATAAAGACAAGAATGTAAATTTTTATAATTTGAACCACGTATTAAATGGTCCAGAGGAATAAACACTTAAAGGAACCATACTATGAATTATTTTTGAAAGAATAATTCAAATACTCAGTAAAACAACTTGCATGGTATGTAAGTTTGGCTTGTTTAAAATATTTTTTTCTCCTTAGAAATAGACTGGGAAAGCAAAAACAAAAAGATTTCCTTTTCTATCTTACTATATAAATCAGATGTGTAGTCAGACTTAAGTTTATGTTCAGCACTGAAGCATTATAATGAGTCAGTATGATGTATGGTGTGTAACGTCTTAATCATTTTAGATGAAATAAGATTAGAAATGGAAAACTATCATTACTCATAAGAATTTTCATCTGTTTGGTTTGTACCAATATGGAGTGAATCATAATACTTGTGAAATATTCTAATTATATCAGTATAATACAAGAAGAGAAAAAAATCTGACCTCATCTAGATTTCCAGCACCTAAAATATTAAAAAAAATAAAATTTAATACATTTGTAATAAGGAAGCACTTTAATGTAAGATTATTGGATATAATATAATGATTTTCAAAATAGTTCATAATCTAACAGAACTTATGCTTTATCAAAGATACTGAAATAGAAAATAAAATATGTACTTTAGATCTTTACTGTGGCTTTTATTTGATGACGGTGACTTAATTATAAAATCATTTCATTGGCTTTCATCAAATAATGCAAAGGCCAAGAAATAATTAATACACTATTACCTTTATGAAAAGGTATGTCCATTTGGTTTGATGGGCTTGTATGGAACAAGGTATAAAAAAAGTCACTGTTTCACACCTGTTTACTTATTAGTTCCCAAGGATTTGTTTTCATGTATCAAACAAATCAAGTTAATTGGATTTTAAAAAATTAATACTCAAGAGTTCAGTGTAATATCAAAACTAATTACTGAATATTGAAATATTCAATATTCAATATTCCAATATTAAGAGGAATAATATAATAATATTAATAATAAAAACAGTGTGGTATTGGTATAAGAACAGGCAAATAGACCAATGTAATAGAGCAGAAAATTCAGTGACATACACAAATGTACATAAACACACCCATAATATACACATACACACACATAGAGCTGATATAATATAAAGGTAGCACTCTAAATTAATGAGAAAATGATGGATTGTTTAGAGGACAGTAAAGAGAAAACTGGCTCCATGCATGAGGCAATCCTGGATTTCTACTAACTCCTCAAAGGGGACTGCAAAGAGATCAAAGACCTAAATATATTCATGTGATAAAGTCTACAGGAAAAAAATGAGAATATTCTTATTTTCCAGGAAAAAGGACTTCTTAAATAGCATAAATGACAAGGCAAAATTAATGCATTTGATTACATCAAAATTTATTTACATTCAATGAAGGACAGCATGGGCTAAGTTAATAGATAACTGACCGAATGGGAGAAGATATTTGCAGTGTTTGAAATTGACATGACATTAATGTCTGAAATATAAAGGAACTCCTACAAGTCAACTAGAAAAATATACCACTTTCAAGAAAAAAATGGTCAAAAGGTAAAAACTGGCAACTTACAGAAGAAACCACAAAGGCTTATAAGCAAATAAAGTGCTCAAACTCAAGAGTAAACAGAGATATAGAAATTCAAAGGAGATATAATTTGATACACATAAGAAAAAAATGGAAAACTGAATAACAGGACTGATTGATGAGAGTGTAGAGAGATGCATCTCTTCTGGAGAGCATGCCAGTCATACTCGGTCAACCTAAGTATTCCATAGCTCTGAGCAACCATTCCACTGCGGGATATATATCTTAAAGATAAGTCTCTGAGACGTCCGCATGGGGATGTATACAAAACGGTGCATTGCATTGCTGTTTGTGGTACCAGTGAGTTTGAGGCAAGTGAAATATGGATGCCTACCATGGAGTACTGTGTAGTCGTTAACGGCAACAGACCAAACACACACATAGTGATATGAATGGGCCCCAAAACCACATTATGCCGATTGTACAAAAATACTAGAGAAACCTATAATATACTCTTTCTGTGAACTAAATACATGCATACACGTCACAATATGTGAAGAATTTGTGCAAACACGCATACACATTAAATATGTTCGAATATTTGTCTGTAGTAAGGAAGGAGGAGAAAGGAAGTGAGTTATGAGGATAAGAGGGAATAAACAAATGAAACAAGAGAGGGGCCCTGCACACACCAACGATGATAATGACCCATTAATGAGTCTATAAGAATGAATAGCTCAAACTTCTGTACCTGAGTTTACAAATAAATAAATAAAATATGTTTTTGTCCTTTACCATCAGAGTGCATGACACCATCTTGATTGTCTTCATTGACAGAGTTTCTGAAAACAAGAAAGAAGAAACAGTGAACATGGAACAAGCAGATGCTCACCTTACAATGAAAAAGAGAAAAGGATTATTTTGTGAATTATTCTTTTCTCTTGAATATTTGCCCTGATTTAAAGCTTCACACATCACCAGCATAGGCTTTAGCCTTATATTTATGCTGCTTCTGTGGCAGAAAATGGAGAATTGGGAAACTTGAGTACAGCACCATCCATTCATAGTAGACTCATACAATTCATTCATCGCTTCTGGAGGATAATATGTTTTCCATTAAATTGGCAGTAAATCAACACTTCAATTCTGGGATTATAAGGGCATTTAATTGGTTCTATGGTACACATACAGGACCGATTGATGAGATTGATTCTCATCACATACAAAAGAGAATTAGTTCTAGGGCTGGGCACCATGGCTCACGCCTGTAATCTTAGCACTTTGGGAAGCTGAGGCAGATGGATCACTTGAAGTCAGGAGTTCCAGACCAGCCTGGGCAACAGGGCAAAATGCCGTCTCTCCTAAAAATATTAGGTTGGTGCAAAAGTAATTATAGTTTTTGCCATAAAATGAAAGGTAAAGGCCACAATTACTTTTGCACTGCCCTAATACAAAAAATTAGCCTGGCATGGTACTGCACACCTATAATCCCAGCTACTCAGGAGGTTAAGGTGGGAGAATTGCTTAAGCCTGGGAGGCACAGGTTGCAATGAGCTAAGATCGCACCACTGCACTCCAGCCTATGCAACAGAGTAAGACTCTGTCTCCAAAAAAAAAAAAAAAAAAAAAAAAGAATATACTTCCAATCCCTGACTCCTTCCTTTTCTCCAGATGGTTTCGTCTTGGCTTCACTTTTATCACCCTGAACTCCAAGGTGCTTCATTCGAACGGCTTCACTCTAATTGCCCTTAATAGCATTATTGATACCTGGGCCCCACAAATCCCTATTTATGTATATGACCATTTGTATTTTCTATTCCTATTCTCAGGTTAATTAACATAGCTGGAGAAAATTGCTGTCAATTTTACTGACTCTGGACATTACAAACAATTAGTATGAAATCTCAGCTGTATCCCCCTCTGCTTTTCTACAATCTCATCACTCTTTTTTGTCTAGTCAGCCTTCTCTTGCATTGTCCTTCTCTACACCTATTAAAAATGTTTACCACTTTCTTCAATCTGAGATTCCTCTCTGCTCCCCTATAATCAGATGACCTTGTTTCTTATTTCACTGATAAAACAGTATCATTAGGTGTGAGTTCTCTTAAGAAAATACATTTTCTTAACCCACAAACTCATCTTCAGTTATACCTGTCCTTACCTTCTCTCTACTCTCTGAACCTGTGCTATTAATTTCATCTGAATTCTCAGTAATTTTACTCCATCGATTACCCCCTTTCTTCCATATGTTGCTTTATGACTTATATTCTGCTTACTTCATTCTTTGCCCTTAAATCTCTCATTCTTTGTTTTCTCCCTCAGCCCAAGTTACTGTTTCCACAAGAAACAAACACTTCACTTTACCTCTGTGAATTCTTCACATTACCACAAGATATTCCTCCTTTATCCAGCCAAGCTAAGAAAAAGTTGTCTTTATTCACTGACTCTACTTCCTCTCCCCCCACACATTTCTTTCCCAACTGCAATCTTTCCCCTATTGCCATTTCTTTCCTAAAAACTATTCTTAAAAATACTAGCTACCAAATCCACTGGACCTTCTCAAATTGCATCTTACTCGATTGCTTTGTGGCCCTGGACAGTATTGGCCATTTTGCCCTCTTTGAGTTTCCTTTGTTTGTTTCCATGAGAAATAGCTCCTGGCTCACTTCTTGTCTCTCTGGCTACTACCTCACAATTTTCTCTGTGGCTTATTTTCTTTTGACTTCTCTTTTAAATGACGATGTTCTGCTGTGTTCTGGTCTTGGTTCTCTTCTTCTTTTTCACTTTGCAGTTTTTCCTAAATGGTTTCATGTACCTCCACAGCTTTATATGTGATCTTAATGTTGGCGAATTCCATGTTGAAATCTCTAGCCCAGGCTTCCCTTCTGAGTTTCCGATTCAAATATACACATCTTGGGTGCCCTACAGCCAGTTCTATATTACCATCTCAGAAACTGAGGTTTCCCCCTTTTAGCCCAGCCTAAACCTGCTCTCCCTACTAGGTTTCTTTTCTTGGTGAAAGGCACCACAATTCACATATCCATCAAGCAGCAACTCATCCTTTGTTTTTCACTCATCTTCAGTCCCATGCCGAATCAATCATCAAATTACATCAGTTCCCCATTCTAATTCACTTCCCTCTTCCATTTCTCCTCTCTCCCACTGGACACAAAAATAGGATTATATTATCTCTGGAGTGGACTTTTGCAGCAGCCGTCTGGTCAGTGTTCTAGCAATCAGAATTACTCCTTCTCTTCCCTATCCTGATAGTCCCTTCTCCAACTTTTGCCATCTTTCTAACACAAAAATATGATTATATCACTCCCATGTCCAATAGTCAAACTCCTTAAAGAGTTAGGAAAGATGCCGGGCGCGGTGGCTCAAGCCTGTAATCCCAGCACTTTGGGAGGCCAAGACAGGCGGATCACGAGGTCAGGAGATCGAGATCATCCTGGCTAACACGGTGAAACCCCGTCTCTACTAAAAAATACAAAAAACTAGCCGGGTGAGGTGGCGGGCACCTGTAGTCCCAGCTACTCGGGAGGCTGAGGCAGGAGACTCTGTCTCAAAAAAAAAAAAAAAAAAAAGAGTTAGGAAAGAATATTACTTGAATATCACTTGAGATGCTGGTTGCAAAATGTGTGTTTCACCACATGAAGAATGTGGGCTGGAAGTGCCTTTTTATCACTAAAACCATAAAATGGGCTCGGTGGGTACATTTGTAACTCAGGAAGGACTGTCATGGATATCTGTCTCAGTCTCTACTTGAGATGGTAAATATAGGTAGGGACTAACTGTTAATCTAATAAATTCACTTTAAAAAATAGAAAAATAAAAATTTAACTTATATATGCTTAGCTTCCTATTTGCGTAAGTGTAAAGGCCCTGTTAATTAACTCATTAAATTTGTCATGACAAGACACTGCTTTCTTTAGTGAGCCTTTTTCATCCTTGGAACATTCAGAATTAAATACAGACATGATGGAATAAACCAAACTCATAGTAAAAACAATGTGTGGAATAAGTTTTATAACCATTGAGACAATGTATGTACAGTCAATTTTTTTACGTATTTGTAATATTTAAGAGATTTGTTACATTAGAAAATATTCAGTTAGACTTGTCACATCAATTTAAAATTTGTGGTTTAGACCTTCTAAATTGTAGTTGAAACATTAAGGAGTCTAGGTATTCAATGTCAATGGCTGTTCACATCAAAGAAGGAGAGTCAAGCGAACATTATTAGTTCCCGATGAAAGAATACACCAAAAAATAAAAGAAGTAAATTTGATCAAGTCACCTCTACCTCCTACTGTCAATGTATAGGAAATACAGAGGAGAGAGGGACATATAGCTATATTATAGAGAGCAATCAGCAAAATCTAGATGATGGGGAACTATAGTATCCACAAACAACTTGATATTCTCAACAAATAAATTGCAAAGAATTAAAAAAAGACATGAGTGAATCTATATCTTAAAAGAGAATAACAGTCCCGGCGTGGTGGCTCACACCTATAATCCCAGCACTTTGGGAGTGTTCTGAAGTGGGTGGATCATCTGAGGTCAGGAGTTCGAGATCAGCCTGGTCAACATGGTGAAACCCTGTCTCTACTAAAACACAAAAATTAGCCGGGTGTGGTAGTGAGCATCTGTAATCCCAGCTACTTGGGAGGCTGAGGCATGAGAACCTATTGAACCTGGGAGGTGGAGGTTGCAGTGAGCCAAGATCATGCCACTGCACTCTAGACTGGATGACAGAGTGAGATTCTGTCTCAAAAAAAAAGAAAAAGGAACAACAAAACACAAAACATATAGGCCAACAAAGATGTGTATACTTTGTATTCTTATTCAAACAACTTAAAAGACATACATGTTGTAAGAGATAACCAGAAATTTGAACACTGACTCAGTATTTTATATTAATGCACAGAATCTATTTTTTTAGGAACACATACTGAAATATTTATAGAGGAAATTACATGATGTTTTGTATTAGTTTCAAAATATTATAAGAGGCAAGTGGGTGAGGGTATAGATAAGACAAGATTGGTCATGAGTTTATAGTTGTCGAAGTTGGTGAAGGGAACATGGAGGCTCATTATACTATTCTTCCTGCCTTTTATATGCTTAAAACTTTTTTGCAATAAATATACTTCTTAAAAAGTATAAGAAAATCTAATTGCAAATGCTATTGGATATTTATGGGAACTGAATATGGTTCAATTTAATAGATTTACGAGAGTCATTTAAATTCTTGAGAGGATTTTGCTTAGTGGGGTGATTAAATGTGTTCATTCAGATATTTGAAATGTTTAAAAATGAAATTAAATATGTTAATATATACATGCAATATGAAACATTGAAGGAAGTTTCATTAACCACATTTATAAGCAGAACTATTGATTTGAAAGAATTTAATTTGAGCCATGTGAGTTGTCCAATCATTAATCAAAGATCCCCCAAAAATAATTCTAATTTGAATACAAATTACTAGATGTATAAATAAAATAGCAAGTCACATAATATAAATTTAAGTACTTCAAGTAAAATATTAGGCCTTTGCATTACTAACTTTGATGAATTGAATATTAATTAAAAATATGAAAATACCTAAGACATTAAAATACACTGACATTGTACAGAGTAAAATCCATAGCTCTTTTCATGGCATACAAGGTTCTTATGATCAACTTTGCCCTGTAAAGCTTTATTTCTCATATTTCCTTTTCTTACATTATCTTCTCACATATTAACGGTAAACTCATATGCTGTCTGAACTCTCTCTGGTTTCCTGTTCCTTCATGCTCAGCCCACGCTTCCCTTCTTTGGAATAATCCTGCCTTCTCAGCATCCTCTGCTTGCGGTCCTCTCATTCTTTTCTTTCCTTCTTTCTTTCTTTCTTTTTTTTTTTTTTAACACAGAGTCTCAATCTGCTGCCCAGGCTGGAGTGCAGTGGTACAAGCTCGGCTCACTGCAACCTCTGCCTCCCGGGTTCAAGTGATTCTCTTGCCTCAGCCTCCCGGGGAGCTGGGATTCTACAGACGCCTGCCACCATGCCCAGCTAATTTTTGTAGAGACAGGGTTTCACCATGTCGGCTAGGCTGGTCTCGAACTCATAACCTCAGGTGATCCACCCGCCTCAGCCTCCCAAAGTGCTAGGATTACAGGCATGAGTCATCACACCTGGCCTCCATTCTTTAAGCCTCTCCTTAAACAGTCCTTCCTTTGTGAAGTTGTCCCTGATTTCCTTAAGCCTAATCATTGCTTTGCTTCTCTGCATCATCCATCCATCCATCCGTTATAGTGATTATTCTGTATTCCTTTGTAATTATAGGTTAATTGCTTCAGGTCTCTCTTTTCACTACCAGGGCATAAACTCCTTAAGGAAAGGGATTGTCACTTTGCTAGTTAATTTATTATTATGATTATCCTTTTAGAAAGTTATTAGAATAATTCCTGTCATGATAGGTTTTTGATTTTTTTGATGGATTAACAATATTCTTGTAATACCAAGAGACTAACTTTTATTACTAAAGCAAATTATCATTGATGAAAAGGATGTTAAATCAAAAAGACCACCAGATTTAAACAATTTACTTCCTAAAACACCTGTATGAATAACAAATACTTCTAAAAGGAAGGGTATTTGCATAGCATATTCATACATGTGTGTCTGCGCATTTATGCAAAGCATTTATTACTTGTAGACAATGTTTGCCTGCACACATTTGTTTTATTTATGGACCCAAAATATGAATCTCAGTGCCACTTTATATAGGCCTGAATTTATAATATGTATATTATTAAAATGTTCAATAAACATGAAATAGTGACTATAATGGCAATGGTGGTGAAGAATAAATGGAAAAGAGATGAGGAAGAGAAATAGATGCAGGTGCACTGAGTAAATTCAGATCAAACTGTCAGCAATTTCACCAAGGGTTCCAAGCATTGAGAAAAGCCCCATAGAGAGAGTAAGAGAAAAACAATGGAACCAGTCACAGCCCAAGTCATAAGAAACTGAGCAGAGGGAGGGGGTGAAGGAGAAGAAAAGGAAGCTTACCAGTTATGATAATAGGTCTATTCAATAAGGCCTCTCACTATAGATCTTTGTTTTTATGCGATAGCATGTAGAATTAAGCAGGAAAAGTAAAGTTAGTGACTGTCATTTTTAGAATGCTTATTAGTGTTTTATTTCCTGATGTATAAAGATGTAAAACTGTTGACCTCTATATTTTTCTTTTCTTTTCTTTTCTTTTTTTTTTTGGAGACAGGATCTCACTCTGTCCTCCAGGCTGGAGTGCAGTGGTGAGATCACGGCTCACTGCAGGCTGGATCTCTCAGGCTCAGGGATCCTCCCACCTCAGCCTCCCAAGTAGCTGAGACAACAGGCATGTGCCACCATGCCCGGCTAAACTTTTGTACACGTGTGTGTGTGTGTGTGTGTGTATTTAAATTTAAAATACAATATAACTTTGGCCTCAACTACTTTATTTTCAAAGTTATTTAGGATTTCTGATTCTCACCTGTCTCAAATTTTTTATGCTCTTAAGACAACCTGACTTGAATGACATGATTGCAAGTTACTTCTGGGAACAGCTTTAGGGGTAGGCAGAACAGGCTGCAGATGATAAAGTTCACCCTGTCTTCTAAAATTCATTCCTTGATCCCAATTACAGATTCCACTCTACACCCTAGGGAGAACTGTAAACCTTAGGGAAGCCATTGCTCCCCTCTGCTCAAATGCTCAGCTCCTGCAATTCTCCCCTCTCTCCACCCTTATCATTATATATATATTTATATATATAATATATATATAAATATACATATATAATGTATATATAATATATATATCAATATATAAATATACAAATATAGAAGTATATTTGTAGACACAGGGTTTTACCATATTGCTCAAACTGGTCTTGAATTCCTGGATTCATGTGATTGGCTCACCTTGGCCTCCCAAAGTGCCGGGATTACAGGCGTGAGCCACCATGCCCAGCTGGCCTTTATACTTTATTGGCTATTCATGCATTTAGCTTTTAATTATCAGAATTTTTTTTTTAAGAAGGAGGAAGAAATCTACATGACACATTAAACTTTGTTCTATACCTGACTTACTGGGAGTAAAATCTTGCAACCCTTTCTCCGGAACATGTCTTCTTATATTTAACCCATGAGGAATTTGAAAACTGACTTGCTTAAGCCAACACTTTCCAACTGGTGTGACAGAAGACTATCTGGCAGCGGGCCACTGATATGGCAAGTCTCAAGTTTCAGAACATTTTAAGCATCTCTAATCAATAAAAAGGTTATAATGGTAAATTCTTACTTTTCCTCCAATTTTACAGACAAAAAATAAAACATGCACACAAACAGAAACCAAAAAACCCTTTAAACTAACTATGAGTGACTTCAGGGTAAGAACTTCTAAAGTTTTCCTTTTCTTACCTTAGTCACTTCCCATTATTTATTATTTTTTATTACTTCACTTTTCCTGTCTCATTACTATTAATAACCATGTAAGGCCGGGCGCTGTGGCTCAAGCCTGTAATCCCAGCACTTTGGGAGGCCGAGACGGGCGGATCACGAGGTCAGGAGATCGAGACCATCCTGGCTAACACGGTGAAACCCCGTCTCTACTAAAAAATACAAAAAACTAGCCGGGCGACGTGGCGGGCGCCTGTAGCCCCAGCTACTGGGGAGGCTGAGGCAGGAGAATGGCGGGAACCCAGGAGGCGGAGCTTGCAGTGAGCCGAGATCAGGCCACAGCACTCCAGCCTGGGCGACAGAGTGAGACTCCGTCTCAAAAAAAAAAAAAAAAACCATGTAATTTGTTTGATATGCCAAAACACTCAACCATTGATTCTGTTTTAATATGAAAAATTATGATGTTAAAATTATAATTTAAAAAGGTACCAAGAAATATATTACACTAAAAGATGTTGATTTGAACATTAAAAATAATAAACATGCTCTTTTGACCCATTTCATTTCTCTTCAAATGCCTGAGTAAAAATAGCAGAAAATGTAACACACTGATTTCTGACCACTAGGTGGGGAAACAACACAATTTAAAATACAATATAACTTTGGCCTCAACTACTTTATTTTTTAGTTATTTAGGATTTCTGATTCTCACCTGTCTAGACTCTTTTACACTCTTAAAACATCCTGACCTGAATGATATGATTGCAAGTTACTTCTGGGAACAGCTTTAGGAGTAGGCAGAACATGCTGCAGATGAAAAAGTCCACCCTGTCTTCTGAAATTCCTTCCTTGATCCCAGTTAGAGATTCCACTCCACGCCCTAGGGAGAACTGTAAACCTTAGGGAAGCCATTGCTCCCCGCTGCTCTAACGCTCGGCTCCTGCAATTCTCCCCTCTCTCCACCCTTACCATTTTTCCCGCTTGACTGGATCTTTCCCATCAGCCTACAAATGTGCTGTCATTACCATCTTTAAGAAGACTCTTGATCTCATTTCTCCCATCAGTTACTGTCCCATTTCTTTGGTTTCCCTTTTTTTGTAAAGGAGTTGTATATATTTTCTCTGTCCAATTCCTCTCCATTCATACTCTTTTAAAGCCATTTCAATCAGCCTTGTATCCCCACCACTCCTGACAACTTCCCCTGCACTGACCTCCACAGTCCTCACTTTTTGGCCTCCACCAGCACCTGACACAGTTGCTCACTGACTCCTCCTTGGATGCTTCCTTTCCTGGGCTTCCAGGACTCCTGCTTTATTGCTTATTCCTTTTATTCTCCTTTGCCCCTTCTCCTCCTACCAGGCCTCAGAGAGTTACAGTGCCCCAGAGCTCAGTTCTTTTCTTCCCTGTTTTCACTCCCTTCCTTGGTCATCTTAACCAGCCTCACGACTTTCAGTGTGGAATATATTCCTATTTCTCCCCTATGTTAAACCCAGAACTCTCTCCCAAACTCTCCACTTCTTACCCAAGTGAATGCTTAAAAGGTACCTCAAACTTAACATAGCCATGACCTCCAGATCTTCCTCACCTTTGTTAAACAAAACTTGCTCACCTTTGTTAAACAAAATCTAGGAGGCCATTTTTTTGGACTAAATTACTGCACTGCACCCCAGAAGACCGACTAAAAATCAAAATGGAATCACCCATGCTCACCAAACGGAAACTGAGTTGTTATCTGGCCTTTTGGGAAATCAGGAGAGAGAGAGAACGGCCTAGTTGCCCGAAGAGGCCAATTTTCACCTTCTATCATAATAATGAAGCTCTGTTTTAATCTTTACAACAAAGAGAGACCTGAAGTAACCTGATGTTAACCAATCCATCATCTTTCTATTGTTCTATTTCCCTGTACCTGCCTTACAAGGAAAGTAACTTTAAAATGACTAATCTACTTTTTGTTCTTTGTGTCTGCTTTCTTCAGTTCTTTTTGTTTATAAAGCCAACCTCATCTGCTTCACTCATTGGAACACTTACTTTATTTTATGGAACAAAGTGTTGCTCGATTTTAGATGTGCAAATAAAAATTCTTGAGATCTTTAGATGTGCCGTAATTTTAACATCTTCATCCTTTGACATCCTCAGCCTCCTCACGGTGGTACTTGGGCTGACAGACGCATGATCCTTATAGTTGCTTGGGCCAAAAACACTGGAACCACCCATTCTAGATCCCCCTTTTTCCTTAATACCCTAAATCCAAATTCTTTTGTCTCTCCCTTCAAAATACACCCAACATATGGACACTTCTCACCACCTCCGCTGTTCTCAACATGGTCAGTGCTACTGCATATCTTGCCTGCATTTCTGTAATATCTGACTAACTGGTTTCCCTGCTTTGACAATTGTCTACCTACTGTCTCTTCTCAGCATATCCATTAAGGTGATTTTTATAAAGCACAAGTCAGAAAACATCACTGCTTTGCTCTAGCTCTTTAATTGGTTCCCATTTCACTTAAGATAAGGGTTGCAGTCTCTGTCATGGCTTACAAGCCCCTAAATGAGCTGACTGTTTCCCTACTGTTCCTTTCCTTGCTCTCTCTGCCTAGAACAGTCTTCCTACATCTAACTCCCTTACTTCCTTTGAATCTTTGCTCAAGTATCACTTTCTATTAGGTTGGTGCAAAAGTATAAATATATAGGAAGCTACCCTCGCCTCTCTCAAGTAGCAACATGTTGTCCCCAATGCCACCCTCACACTCCACCTCCACCACTTACCTCTGCTCTGTTTTCCCTTAGGAAATATGTTAGGAAGTATCAAGTGCTAATACCATATACTTTACCTGTTTATTACTTATTTATTTTTGAGACAGGGTCTTGCTCCATCACCCAGGCTGGAGTGCAGTGGCATAATTAGGCTCACTGCAGCCTCGACTTCCTGGGCTGAAGCAATTCTCCTGGCTCAGCCTCCTGAGTATCTGGGTCTACAGGCAAGCACCATCATGCTCAGCTAATTTTTAAATGCATAGTAGAGACAGGGTCTCACTATTTTGCCCACGCTGGTCTCAAACTCCTGAACTCAAGCGATCCTCCCACCTCTGTCTTTCAAAGTGTTGGGATTACAGGCGTGAGCCACGGTGCCCAGCCCTGTTTATTATTTTCATTTCTTTAGTCCCTGCTTTGCAGGGGTCTTTGTTTGTTTACTAATATTCCCTGAACTCCTATTACAAAGGCACAATGTAGGGACTCAAAAAATACTTGTTGCATGACTGTAAAGGAAATCTATTAAATCTTGACCTGAGAGTGGTCTTTGATTAGAAAACGGAGGAATGCTTGCAGGTTGGCAGAGGGAATGTTTGGGAAATACCCCTGTATGTGTTTTGAGGACTGGTGCTGTGAGAAGCACAGAAACACCTATATCTTTCACAATTCTTCTTACAGACTACCCTGTACATTGCCTCTTCATGTGAAATATAAGCTTTTGAGCCTGAACATCAAGGCCCATTTTGATTTCATTTCCTCTACGCATTTCTAGCTTCCCCTTCTTGGGGAAAATTTTCTAACCCAGAGATTGCTTCACTGTGGAATTTACTTGAGCTTTCTGATGGCAGCTTGCAAGTCTTTCACTATACACATTTTCCCCTTTGAAAAAACAAAGTGGCTAGATATCATGGAGGATTAGAGGCTTTAAACTGACATCCATAAATTCAAATGCCTGGAAGAGTGTGCGGTTAATATAAATGCACAACGCAGGTCATATATAAGATAATAGCCATGAAGCTGCTCTAGCATCTTCTACTTACTATCCTTAAACCCCCAAGAAAGCATATTAAAGTTAAAAAATGATGGCATTCTTGCATGACAAATATGTTTTCTATCCTTTCCCTAAATTGTAGTCACCAAGCATTTCAGGGAATCTGTCAATCCAATATTGTTATTTACAGTTTCCATTACATGGATTATGGGTATTAAGTACTTTTGTTGTAAGGAACATCAATCCAGTAGGGGAATTTAAGTGAAGGTAAACCAAATTGTACAAATATGTTGAGATATAACCTATTTGTGATAAAGGAGAATCATGTTAAGCAACTTTCTACGAGAAGAAAGGGAGTATCTAGTCCATTTTGTCTTAAGGATTTATGCTTGCTGTTGTCTGAACATTCTTCTTAAAATGACATTCCATTTTATTCCAACCTACCACTTGCTTTCCCCTTTACCAACTATTCTATTAAACCCTGGGTAGGTAAAGAGCCCATGCATAGCAATCTCTACAGTGCTGACATTTCTGAAAAATACCATCTAAGAAAATTCAAGCAAAAGCAGGCTTGAAAAAAAGTTTCCTAGATTCTAACACCCACCCAAAAAGTCTGATGGGTGAGAGAAAATCTGTATTATTTTTTAATTAAAGGAGGCTATTTAGCATAGTAGTTTAAAGCACACTTACTTTGGATTCAGACTAACATTGGTTGAAATTTTTATTCTACACTATTTTGTGATCTTGGAGAAGTTACCTGGCTTCTTTGCAGAGCTAAAGTTCCGTTTCCTTATCTGTGAAATAATGATGATACTATCTAATCAATAAGGTTATAGAGATGATATATGTAAAATTCCTAGCACATCATAAACAGTCAGTAAAAATATGGTGATGGACTGGTGGTGATCATGATAGTGGAGGAGTTGGTGGTTCTCAAGACAGCTTCAGAATTTTTTAAAAAACAGTGGAAATTTTCTTCAAATAAACTCTTAAGGGGAAACCCAACATAAAACAGATAAATAAAAATGACTCAGAACTGAGCAATTCTAGGGGTATTTGCACTGTCAGCTTGGCCAGCTCTTTTCCCTGCCAGCTGCCCACTTTTGTAGACCCAGAAGTTTCCCATGGAACTCTCAGCATTCAACCAAGCATAGTTTGAAAATCTGTGGCAAGAGACGGGGAAAGAAATGGCAAGATAATCTTTTGCTTACTTTAGGTCAAACGGAGGTTTAATGTTTCTGGGAGGTAGGCTTGGGACTGGTGGTTGTGATGGGTGAGATGCTGGCAATGGTGGCTGGCTGGCCGGATGGGATGGTGGAGGTAGTGGCGGAGAAGTTGTTGAGTAAGACATCTGGCCTTTGCTAGTACCTAAGAAGCAAAGCAAACAATACCATGAATTAAGACAAATCTTCAAAAAGAAGATTGTTAATTGCAACAATAGTTGGCTGCAGATAAAATAATTTGGCAAAAATTAACAACTGGCTATATGGAATTTTCAAAAAAGAGTATGTTTATTTTATTATTATTACTATGTTGTGTGCTATATATCTTTTGTGAGACAGGATTTTGCTCTGCTACCCAGGCCGGGGTGCAGTGGCTCCATCATGGTTCACCGTAAGCTCAAACTCATGGGCTTTCAGGATCTTCCTGCCTCAGCCTCCTGAGTAGCTGGGACTACATGCGTGCACCACAATGCCCATCTAAGTTTTTAAAAAAATGTTAAACTTTTTGTAGAGATGAGGTCTTGATATGTTGCCCAGGCTGGTTTTGAACTCCTGGGCACAAGCAGTCCCCCTGCCATGACCTCCCCAAATGTTGGGATTACAGGTGTGAGCCACTGTGCCTGGTCTTATTCATCTTTTACATCAATAAAATATATTACATGTATGTATCTATGCATAACACACAGAGTTTTTCCTGGTTGTTAAACATTTATCAGCATATTGTTGCTGGTACCTAAAAAATTCCTAGGTTCTATCTGCTAAATAGTGACTAGAATCAGTTGTTTCTATATCTTTCCTCTTTGCTTTGATCCTCTTCCTCTCACGCATTCCTCCATTGACTTTCTGATTTCATATATAGGACTTTGGAATTACGCAGGTTGCCTTGTTTTCCTAAATGTGGAATTTTAATTTCTTTCTCATTTTGGGGTGATTTTCTGAGAGGAAAAGAGGATAATATCTTAACAAACATTTTGTTTTAATTTTACCTGCCTTTGAGCACAAATGAGGTCTTTTTTCATGTTTATAACAATTTTCCTTTTTTTTTTTTCCTTTTGAGAGGGAGTCTAGCTTTGTCACCCAGGTTGGAGTGCAGTGGCGTGATCTCAGCTCACTGCAACCTCTGCCTCCCAGGTTCAAGCGATTCTCCTGCCTCAGCCTCCTGAGTAGCTGGGATTACAGGCATCTACCACTATGCCCAGCTAATTTTTGTATTTTTATTGGAGACGGGGTTCTCTTTGTGTTCTTAGTAGAGACAGGATTTCACCATGCCCACCACTGTGCCCAGCTAATTTTTGTATTTTTAGTACAGAAAGGGTTTCACTGTGTTGACCAGGCTTGTCTTGAACTGTTGACCTTGTAATCCATCTGCCTTGTACTCGCAAAGTGCTGGGATTACAAATGTGAGCCACCGCGCCCAGCCTCCTTTTAACTGTATTATTTATTCAAATACTTTGCCTATTTCAAAATTAGTATTTTCCTTTTGTTGGTTTCTAAAATATTTTTATTAAGGATATTAGTCTTTTTGTTTCTTAACTGGACCTCAATGTAATTAGGCTGCTTTGGATCCTGCTTTTGTCTGTCTATACATTAAAAAATATAACACAATGAATAAAACCTCTTTACAAACTTCAAAAAAAAAAATACGGCACTTCACTGTAAATTTCTTTACAAGGGTAATGCTAAGGTTTTACACAGTGTATGACACAAACACATTCCTAATTTCTTTTAGATATTTCTCCCTCTTGCCAAAGCTCTTCACTTAGGATAATTGCTGACTATATTGCCCTCTCTCTTCATTCTCTGACCTCACCCTGGTGTTTCCCTTTTTCCTGGAGTCTTAAAAACTGCTCAGGCTCTGCACTGCAGACTCCAGACCCTCCAGGCCAGGAACAGTTCCCACAGGAATAGCTCTGCTTTTGCAGCTAGTTTTTGGGGATGGAGGTAGACAGAATTAGTTCCCCTGTAAATCTCATGAATAAAAAACTCCAACTCAAGATATTTACATTAGAAATGTTGAATCCGGTTCATTTTTGTCCTAACTAAAATAAAAATTTTGGGATATATCAGACTTTTCCTCTAATCTATTCAATCAATCCTTTCGTGTATAATTTCTGTCACCACATTATCTTTAGGAAGGCCTTCCCTAATTTGAGAACAGATAATTATAAACAGTATATTTTCTCCTACTTCGCTGTGGCTCCATTTTTTTTTTTTTTTTTTTTTTTTTTACATTTAACTCTTTAAAACTATTAGTAATTTATTTTGGAGTTTGGTGTGAGATAGAGATTTAATTTTATGGTTGTTGTTGCTCCTAAATCCTTTAGCAAATGTTCTGCACCATTTGTCTGATAAGCTATTACTTACCAATTTGACATGTCTCTTTCATCATAGAATAAACATTAAAAATTCTAGTGAATGTGACAGATGAAAATGGCATCCAGTTATTTTAATTCATAAATAATATGCTTCAGTAGATTCATAAATGATTTAAAAGCTGTACCCAAAGAGAATACACCTCTGTGAGTAGATATTAATAAGTCATCCAAATAGAGAGAAAAATATTTATTAGCCATCTATGACTTATCCTTTCATGGAAAAGATTTCGACAAGCAAGAGGCATTACCCTGGGACGGTAACTTAAGGCCAACACGTGAGAAGATACAGAATTGGTTTAGGGAATGGTGAGACCTTTGAATTAGAAACACTGAAAACTGACTTCCCCAAACCCAGGCTTTCTGACTTTACACAGGCTTATGAGACTCTGATGAGGCACCTGGGGGCCCTCTGTGGTTCTGCTTACTGGACATCTATTCTCCTTTCTGCGGTTATCATAACTTGAGCAACCCAGGAAGGGGTGTGCTTGCTCTTCTACCGGACTTGGAACTAGAAGGGGGTCCTCCCTGAGTTGCCGGCAGTGGTCTCGCCACCAGCAGAGTAGGGCTCACCTGAGAATGCAGCAAACCAGCGGGAAGCAGGGCGAGAGATGGAAAAGGACTGGTTAGATTTTAAAGAAAAAGTAGTTTTGGAAAATTGTCAAAGATAATTTGAAAGATGTAATGAGGCACTAAACTAATTGTTTGAGCATGCTCTTCCTCATCAAGCTTGGGAGAACATATGCTAAAGTCTTCCTATGTTACACTAGTATGTGGCAGTGAAACACTTTGCTTTGCAAAACGTGTGGTCACTTTCAAATACTGCTAGGAATACATTTGCATGTATACAAAATAATTCTAAGGAAAAGCATCTTAGTTTTTCTGGAGGAAAAAACCAGTTAGACTTACTTTAATGTCTAACGATTGACATTAGAATCTAATGATTGACTCTAAAATCTCAATCTGGACTTTATAAAGTGTACTAAAATATAATTAGAACTATTAACGTTCTCAAAAGTAAAAATATGTTTTTATTCTGATGGAAAGAAAGGGGATGACTATTGAACTGCAGTAAAATGAGTAAAGGAATAGAAACAATAAAGATAAAAATATCTGGGAGTAATGATATTAAATAATATTAATTAATCACACAATTTTTGGCAAGTACCATACTAGTCATTCTACATATGTAATTTTATTTATTCTGTATAACAGCCCTATGGGGGTATATGTTATTATCTAGTTTCCATTTGATAGTTAAGAAAACTACCCAAGTTCAGAGAATTAGTAAGCAGTAGCAGTGGGGTTCAAACTTGGCCAGAATTTGAACTCCAGTCAATTTTTTATGATGTCTATGCACTTTCTGCTATGCTCTACTGCTTCTCAAGGTAATTAAATGAAAATTATTAGTAAGTTAAAATAGACACATTAGCAAATTGTCCTACAATCTGGGTGTAAGTTCAGCTTTTTGATTTGTATTTTTCCTCTTAGTGTTATTTTATGAGTGTTTTCAGTTTAATGCAGGAAAGACCTGGCTCTGGAGACTGTAAGGCTCACATATTGGGGTGTTCTGGATGCTAAATTCAGATGCTTTAGAATTTGATTTTGGAAACCAGACAGCAGAGATGTAAACATTCAAGCTAGTAAGAAATAGTTTCTTAAAGATGAATGACTGATACTAGCTGGCTGGAAAAAAAAAAAAAAAAAAAACCCTCAAGAACTGAAATCGGGGAAGTTTGAAATAGCATAAAAGGACTTAGAAGACATGAAATAAGAGGAAAGAACAACAGGTTTAGACCTCAGCTGGCATTACGAATTAGGGATGTGCAATTTGAGAGCTAACACCTAAAACTCTGATCTACTTATGGATCTCATCTCCCAAAGCTCAGGGGGGATTGCCTAGATACCTGTGATTTGAAAGTACTGGAACTGAAAAGACCATGTGGAATGTTATCCTCAAAGAATGACAGGATTGTGCAGGGATATGAGTCCCTGTAGCGGTGGGCAGAGCTGGTCTTCTGGACAGTGCAGGATGGTTCAGCAGCAATGAGCTAATCAGATGAATTTGCAACCTACTACCCACTGTTGTCCTGAGACAGACAGAGGAACTGTGCTCTGGGTACTCTAACAGGAGATCAAGGCTTCAAGAAGGACATAATAGGCATCTTGCTAATCACTCAAGTGGGAGCTTGAGTGACTAATGACAAAATTAAGGAAAATTGACTATATTTTTATTAAGGAACAGTTTATACTGGTTACAGAAAAATGGGGAGAATTGTGAATAATGGGGAGTGAAATTGCAATATCTTCTAGAACACAAAAACAATTCTTAAAAATCTGGGAAGTTAATAACCTCTGATTTAAACTTTTCATCCTTTTTAATTTTGGAAGTTTGGAAGAGATCTTGCACAAGTTATGTTCCTCTGCTCAGGCATGCTGGAATGGGTGGAGCACCGGGGCCATTTTACCACAAGGAAATGACCAGGAGAGACCTCCATGAGTTGGTGAGTGCTCAGTGGTTATCTGGCCCTGCCTTGAAGAATGGCTCCAGGTTCACTGAAATACAGGCTACCCAAAATGGTGAGATTTTGTCAGAAACTAAAACTCTGTAAATAGAAAAGTGGATTTGAGGGCAGTGAAAGAAGGAGTTGGGAGAGAAGAGGTGGAAATGAATAGAGAGGACCCAACCAGGGTGGTGGTATACTCATGCGAAATGGAAATTGTATTACTTCACAAACTTTGCATTTTATGTATTTCTGCTGGTCAAAAATGCTGGTTCTAGATATTTTTACAACATTCTGGTAACAAAAATCTATGAAGACTTAGGATATCTACCTTGTAGATTCTGATGTTTGTGACTTTTGACTAAGAAGGTACTTAAACTCTTCATGTCCCGAGGGGTCATAAGGAACATGTGGTGATCTGGTTCTCAACTTCCTTTTTAAATCCATGGATTCCTTTACAACACCAAAGACATTACACTGTATTGCTGCTCCCAATTGCCACAAAACCCTGACCCTAGACTTCGCATTTCTAATTCTGGCTCTCTTGGGATATCTTAAAATTGGACCAGGCATTAGAAAACTTTGATTTTATCTCCAGCTCTATCACCAAAGAGCTATTTTTCTTTGGCGAATCACTTAATCTCCATGTGATTTAGTTTCTCCATCTGTCAAATGGGAGTGATCGAGCCCTAACTATCTCAAAGGGGTTTAAGGATGAAATGAGCTAATACGTGTGAAAGCATCTTAAAAAGTTTGAAGCACTGCATAAACATAAAAGATGATCACACAAGGCTGAGGGGTGCCACAAATAAAATCATTTCTAAGTTACTTTAACTTAAGACATTTGGAAATTATTTAATTTCATCATCTATTTATTTGAGGATGATTAAGCCTCTGTCTCAGATTTTAGCCATGGAGCTGGCAACTCGTCATATAGACTTTTATTTTCTCTGGGCCTGTGTAGGTACATAGCATTGCCCACTCAAACAAGAAGAAAAGCTCTAGCAACCACATGGTGCTGCCAGAGTATATTGGTGACCTCTGTGCCAAGTAGTCTGTAAAACTATTTGGGTGGACACTTAATGGAATCTCTTATGGTTGCATGGCCACGTATAGTCATTCACACCTAAACTAAACACAGTCTTACTGAGATCTTACCACATTTCCCATAAAAGTTGTTTGTAATTCCCTTCATCCCCGGACCCTACCCTTACCTTCCTCATGTACTACAGATGACCTTACCTTTTATTTTACTAAGAACATGGAGAATGCCCCAACTGACTATCCCCACTTGTCCTGCATTCTAACTGAAAATCTCCTGATATCTTGCTCTCCCATTTTTCCTTTGCTCCAGATTCTCTGGAAAGATGGCATTCCTCCTTGCACATACTAACGGGCATTTTAGTTCCCATCAGTGCCTGCTTCCTTGTACAACCCACTCCCTTTATTATTAACTCCTTCATTGGATCAAGCAAGAAACATTTACTAAGCACTTACTATGTGCTCTGAACTGTGTGTTTCATCTTTTCAATGCACTTTCCATCTTAAATATGGTCTGATATCTTTAACTCTAAAGAAGCACAACAGTATCCTTTTTTAACCTCTTCCCCCACCCTAGATACCAGCTGATTTTATTCCTCTTCTTCATGGCCAAACTTCTTGGGACAAAAACCTACATTTGCTGCTTCTACATCTTAAAAGTGCTTGGATGGCCTCATGGAGAAATAAAGAATGAAAGGCTTAGTTTTAAATTCAGATTCAACCACTTTTATATAAACCTTCTAGTTTTTATTACTCAGTATGAAGACTTGGTTAAGTTGCTTGACATCTCCAAGTCTTCATTTTCTTATTTGTGAAATGGTCACATACACACTCTGCAGAAGCATCTGACACATGATATGGTAGTTCTTAATAAATGGTCCTATTCTTCTTAGCTACTAATTGATCTGGCTGTCCCATTCATACACCACAGTCTACTCCCATCAACTGCAAAGAAAACAATAAACAAACAGAAACCACTTTTTCCTCAAATTAGTCATGTCTAATCCTAGTTTTTTCGAGAATCTTAGAATGGTCCAAGAATGAAGAAGTTTAAATCCCTAAATCTACCCCAGTAGGTACCACAACAACCAAATACTACTTTCAGATTCTTCACTCCAAAACACACCAGAAACAATTTTCAATGGGAGAATCTGAAAGATTGGCAGAAAGAATGTTTGTGCTGAAGTTATTGAGGCCTGGGTTTGACTACTAATCCCATCCAGTATTAGCTGTAAGATACTGGGTAATTTATTTCGCTTCTCTGGGTTTTAGCTTCTCTGCCTATTAAAATGGGACTACTGACTCTTAACTTACAGGGTTGCTACAAGAATTCAAAATATGTCTGTCTGCCAGGCACGCAGTAGGTATGCAGTGCTACTTATGAATTACTCTAGGAACTAACACGGTTGTGTTCTATATGGGGCAGGCTCCTTAAAAATCAATAGGACATGTTTATTTCCATCTGTGCAGAGAGATTGGGATCATCATGCTTCAGTACCTTTTATTAGAAGTTTTCTAAACTGTCACCTGTGCTTGAAATGACATGCTAATTGCCACACATCTGATCATTCTGTCAAAAGCAAGATTTTGAAAAACTACCTGCCCTTTTGAAGTGAGGTGTGACTGTCCTGTGATTCCCTGGTGTTAACACCTAGCTCAGAGGCTCTCTGTTTGTACGTAGAGCACTGGTATGTGTTTTCTCAGATCATTTTTATTTTATTTAAAATTGCCATAAATTACTTTCTCATTTATTTATTCATTTTCTTCCTAGCTAAACAGTGAGCTTCTGAGGTGGGTCTCCACTGTCAATACCTGTGTATGCCCGACAACACTGCATGTATCACATATTTAATGTTTCACTGATTGATTTTCTTTTCCATTTGTCCTTTTTCCCTTTAGAAAAGAAAACTCATTTTAAAAAGCAAATTGTAAAATAAATAGCTGTACAGTAAAACATTTAAGAAAATATAGGAGGGAATGATGAAAAGAAGAACCCCTGTTCTAGACCCCCATATTGTAGTTATAAGCCTCAAAGACAACAGCTGTTATTAGTTTCTTAAGGATATTTCAAGAAACATATTCTGTGTATTTTTTTACACAAATGGAACCATGGTACATACATTATTCTGTACTTCACTTTCTTAACTTAATTTAAAAAAGATATTGCTGTATATTGGCACAAAAAGAGCAATCTGGGCATTTTTTTTCTTTTTTCTTTTTTAATGACAGTGGAGTTCTCCATTGCATGGACTTACCTTATTTTATGTGACCAGTCTCATTATTGCTGGTCAGTTAGGTTATAAAAATAACTACTGAAGTATAATTCATATAAATAAACTGGTTTAAAATATAAAACTCCATGGTATTAATATATTTACAGTTGTGCAACCAGTACTATCATCTAATTTTAGAATATACACATTACCTCAAAAATAAACCGCTGTACTTACTGGCAGTCACTCCCCATCCCTATCCCCAATCCTTGCTGTGCTGCCTTAGGCAACCAATAATCTAATTTTGGTCTCTTACAGATTGGCTTATTCCAGAGATTCCATATCAAGAGAATCATATAATATGTGGTTGTCTGTGACTAGCTTCTTTCACTTAGTTGTTTTTGCAGTTCAATTATATTGTAGCAGATATTAATATTGCTATCTTATGGCTGAATCATATTTCATCATATATCATCACATTTATTTACCCATTCATCATCTGATGGACATTTAAGTTGTTTCTACCTTCTGCCTGTTATACAGAATGCTTTTATAAATGTTAATCTATATCTTCGTGTGGACCTATGTTTTCATTTCTCCTGGGTAAATACCAAGAGTAGAATTGCTAAGTAACTCCATATTCAACCTTCTGAGGAACTCTAGATTGTTGCTTATTTTATGCCATTTTAGGCAATTACAATTATAAAATTTTTCTTGTATGTATGTATTTGACCCCAAGTATAAATGTACCTGTAGGATAAATTCCTAGAAAATTAAATCAGTAGGTCAAAAGAACTGAGCATTAAAATATTTTGGTAGGCTGGGTGTGGTGGCTCACGCCTATAATCCCAGCACTTTGGGAGGCCAAGGTGGGCAGATCATGAGGTCAAGAGATTAAGACCATCCTAGCCAACATGGTGAAACCCTATCTCTACTAAAAATACAAAAATTAGTCAGGCGTGGTGGTGCATGTCTGTAGTCCCAGCTACTCGGGAGGCTGAGGCAGGAGAATCACTTGAACCTGGGAGGCGGAGGTTGCCGTGAGCCAAGATCACGTCACTGCACTCCAGCCTGGGCAACAGAGCAAGACTCCAGCTCAAAAAAAAAGAAAAAAAAACACAGTTTTGGTAAATAATGCTATTTAGTGATTTTTTTTTAAACAGGTAGGAGAATACCTGTTTTACCATAACTTCACTGGCATGTATATTACCATACATTTTTGGTCTTAATAATCCTGACAGGTAAAAAATTAATACTATATCAATTGGATTTTCATATTTATAAGTGAGGCTGAGCATTCTTTCATATGTTTATAAGACATTTTATTTGTGTGAGTATGTCTTCTTTATAAAGAATATTGGAAGTACAGCATCCTATTTAATTAAGCAGCTGGAAAAATGAACATTCTCTTTTATGATTGGTGTTTGATATAATACAGAGTTTCATATACAATACAAACATATTGGTATATATTGTTATGTAGGTAAAAGTATCATTAAAACTTTTCGATCCTCAGCAGCCTGCAAGTATAAGGACTTGAAACGTCTGGGTCACAGACTTAGAAAATCTAGTTTTACGGAATTTTTCCTTGCCCTAATTCAAAGCCATCTGTTCTTATCTTCAAAGGATTTGTAAACCATTGTGGATGGGAAATTTTGAAAACCAATTTAGTTGAAAACAAAGCACTGTAACTATATTAGTATGAAATCTTTTGCTTTAAATGCAAACTGCCAAGAAAATGTTGGCCAGCTTAGAATAGTCCATCAAAATGGAAAGAAAAGTAATACTGAAACATCAGTGTTTACATAGATAATCAAAGCTGAAATTAGAATGGAGGTGAAGAGGTAGAGATCAAAACAAATCTAATGATCAATGAGAGGAAAATAAGTAAAGAAGGGCTTTGATCACTATCATAAATTCTTCCATTTCAGACCTAACTTGAACATTCAATGTCTCCGAATAATTTTTTCAATTGTTAAAAATTCACCTCCCCAATCAATAACTTTGTTGGTTATTCAATTAGATGTAATCATGAAAGGTAAATTATTTTTATAAATGAGTTTATTCATTTTCCAGTCATAAAATAACATGAAATTCAAATTAGGCGGTAATTTGATGGGAGATTGCTGACTTTTGGTTCTTTTTTTTGGAAGGTTAAACATGACTTTAAAAAGGAAAAAGTCTGCATATAAGAAAAGTTCTTTGTCAGATGCTCATGGATTACAGGGTGCCTCTTCCCTCCTCTAAGATACAACATATTTGGATATAAGGCAATAACTGAATCTCTATTCTTCAAATATGAAAAGTTATTTTAAAAGTGTAATAACTTCTATAGGAGCAAAGAAAACACTAGAAATCAAGTTTTAGAAACATCCTCAGATTAACTGTTTTATTTGTTGAGGGAATAGTGAATGTTTTGGCTTAATCAACAGTAGTAAGCCTTTGAGAACACTTTTAGGATAAAATCAATATAAGCCAGTAATATAACATCTATGAGCAGAGAAGGAATAAACCTTGATGTGCAGAGGCAATCGTACAGCCTCATGGACAGAGAGGGGCAAACAGAGGAGCAACAAAGCATGTGCTCCAAATTCAGCTGTCTGTGGGCGCCAGGCAGGAACACGCCTGTGTGCACTAAGCTGGGTGCACGTGACCATGGTGAACAGGAAACTAATGCCCTGTCTCCATGGGTGGCCACTGTGGGACTCCAGCCCACTGTAAATATGTGAAGAACAAGACTAGATTTTTCCATAAAATCTTCTACTTTTTGAATGTTGGCAACTACTAAAACAAAACAAATCAATCAAACAAACAAAAAATTCTGCACACACAACAAAGCACGTTTTTGGGCTACATTTCTTTTTTTCTTTCTTTTTTTTTTTTTTTCTGAGAGGAAGTCTTGCTCTGTCACCCAGGTTGGAGTATAGTGGTGTGATCTCAGCTGACTGCAACATTCACTTCCCAGGTTCAAGCGATTCTCCTGCCTCAGCCTCCTGAGAAGCTGGGATTATAGGTGCCCACCACCACACCGGGCTAATAGTGTATTTTTAGTAGAGACAGGATTTCACCAGCCTGGTCTAGAACTCCTGACCTCACGTGAACTGCCTGCTTCAGTCTCCCAAAGTGCTGGGATTACAGGTGTGAGCTACCATGACTGGCCTGTGCTCCATTAATTTACGACACACACTCTTTTTAAGTAAAGAATGAGAAAGCCTCACAAAGAAGTTTTAATAAAGGAAATTGCCTGACCAGTGGTTCATTCAGGAAGCAAGCTTTTCCTTGGAAAACTACAAAGTTTTGAAAGGGACAAATTAGACCAACAGACCAGGCAAAGAATTGTAATGCACTGGGGAAAGAACTAGAATTGCCAACAAAGAAGACAGAGCTTCCCTGTAGTGCCTGGACAGAGCAAGTGTTCTCAGCGTGAGTCAAAGGGAGATAAAGTGACTACGACTCAGTATACCTGTACGAAGCACAACTATATGTACAGACATGTGATAAGAGAAGGGATTCAGTTAAGTTAAATATTTGCTACTTTTGCTATGGCAATGACTATTGTTGCCATTGCTTACAAAAAATAATCCTGAAATTCATATGGAAGCAAAAAGAGCCCTGAGTAGACAAAGCAATCCTAAGCAAAAAGAACAAAGCTGGAGCCATCACATTACCTGTCTTCACATTATACTACAAGGCTATAGCAACCAAAACAGCATGGCACTGGTATAAAAATAGACACATAGGTCAGTGGAATGGAATAGAGAACCCAGAAAGAAAGCCACATACCCATGGCCAACTGATCTTTGACAAAGTCGACAAAAATCTACACTGGGGAAATGACACTCTATTCAATAAATGGTACTGGGAATATTTGACTGCCATATGCTGAAGAATGAAACGGGACTCCTATCTCTCACTATACACAAGAAATTAATGCAAGATATAGTAAAGATTTAAATGTAAGGTCTGAAGCTATAAAAGTACTAAAAGAAAACCTAGGAAAAACTTGTGGACATTGGCCTAGGCAAAAATTCATGGCTAAGACTTCAAAAGCAAATACAACAAAACCAAAAATAGACAAATGGGATTTAACTAAACTAGAAAGCTTCTGTCAGTAAAAGAATTAATTAACTGAATAATCAGACAACCTGCAGATCGGGAGAAAACATTTGCTAGCTACGCATCCAACAAAGGACTCATATCCAGAATCTACAATCAATTCACAACCTCTGAAATAATCTCATTGAAAAGTGGGCAAAGGACATGAACAGATATTTTTCAAAAGAAGACACACGTGTGGCCAACAAGAATATGAAAAAAATGTTCCACATCACTAATCACCAGAGAATTGCAAATTAAAGCCACAGTGAGATATCATCGTACAGCAGCCAGAATAGCTATTATTAAAAAATTAAAAAATAACAGATGTGGGCAAGGATGTGGAGTAAAGGGAATGCTTATACACTGTTGGTGGGAATGTATATAAATTAGTGCAACTTCTAGAGAAAACAGTATGGAAATTTCTCAAATAACTAAAAATAGAATTACTATAAGATTTAGCAATCCAACTACTGGATATTCAACCAAAATAAAAGAAATTGGCCTGGCACAGTGTCTTATGCCTGTAATCCCAGCACTTAGGGAGGCCAAGGCGGGCAGATCGCCTGAGGTCAAGGAGTTCAAGACCAGCCTGACCAACATGGTAAAACCCCATCTCTACTAACAATACAAAATTAGCCAGGCGTGGTGGCAGGTGCCTGTAATCCCAGCTACTCAGGAGGCTGAGGCAGGAGAATCGCTTGAACCCGGGAGGCAGAGGTTGTGGTGAGCCAAGATTGTGCCATTGTACTCTAGCCTGGGCAATAAGAGTGAAACTCCGTTTCATACTAAAAAAAAAAAAAAAAAAAAAAAGAAAGAAATCGTTTTACCAAAAAGACACCTGCACTTGTATGTTTATCGCAGTACTATTCACAATAGCAAAGTCATAGAATCAATCTAAGTGTCCATCAATGGATGAAACTTATAAAATGGATGACACTGATAAAGAAAATGTGGTATATACACCATGGAATACTACTCAGCCATAAAAAAAAAATATGTCGTTTGCAGTAACATGGATGGAGGTAGAGGCCATTATCTTAAGTGAAATAACTGAGAAACAGAAAGTCAAAAAGCACCTGTTCTCACTTGTAAGTGAGAGTTAAATTATGTATAGACATGGACATAGAGTGTGAAATAATAGACACTGGAGACTGGGAAGGGTGGGAGGGTTGGCAAGAGTGAGGGATGAGAAATTAATTAATGGGTACAATGTACACTATTCAGGTGATGGTTATAATAAAAGCCCAGACTTCATTACTACACAATGTATCCATGAAAAAAAAAAAAAAAAAACCCTGCACTTTATCCCTTAAATTTACATAAATAAAAGAAGAAAGGAGGGACCCTGCGTCAAAATATAGTACATAAACATAAGATGATAAATCAGGTTTTAGAGAAGAGAAAGATATATTAGGTTGGTGCAAAGTTAATTGCAGTTTTTTGCCATTACTTTGGGCAAAAACTGCAATTAACTTTGCACCAACCTAAAAGAAGAAAAGACACAGAAGGAAAAAAATATAAAAGCCACAAAGAAGTAGTGGGGTACAGTGGAGAGAGCGGGCGTTTTGAAATGAGATGATCCAGGGATCAAGCTTCTACTGGAGGTGTGATCTTAGGTAGTTCTCTCTCTCTCTCTCCCTTGTTTTTATTTTTGTTTTAAAGTATTTTTTAATTACACAAATAATACATGACTCATTTCTGGAAGAAGTGTTACAACACAGATGAAGTAGAGTTTCAGATGACCTCTCACTCCTCCGTGCCCTCCCCTTCCCAGAGACTACCATTGTTTATCTTTGTAGAACTTTGTGGGGCCTAAGTCTTTACTGACCTGTGTATGTATGCACAGGAATATCTGATTAAAAACCTAAATAGCTCTGCGTGCTGAATATTGTGCTGCCTATTCTGGGCCTATCTTGTTCTTTGTAAATGTTCCAGAGTATTCTGTGATAGGGATGGTCCAGGTTCGTTCAGTCTTCCCCCTTGACTAAGAACAATGTAATGATGAGCACCTACTTGTGCTTTTCTGTGTAAATTGTGGGTTGGGGGCAGTGTTCTAGGACAGAGATCTAAAAGTAGAATTGCTGAGATGAAAGATTTGCATATTTTATTTTCCTGTAGGATCTGCCAATTTTCCTCCAGTGAGGCTTCAGCAATGTGCCTCAATGAAGTCTTATCTCCTCATACCCACTCTATCACTGGACGTTTGTAATCACTTTTTAATTTCATCAGCACAATCACTTAATATTCCAGGGCATCAGCTTACTCTGTAAAAAGGCAAAAATTCTACTTCACAATAAAGTTATGACAATTATATTATTTAACAACAGTACCTATCACAAACTCACAAAAGAAACTCTATAAATATTAATTTCCTTCCCTTATTATGGATATTTTAGTGAAAAAAAATTAGTCAAACTAAATATGTCTCTGTGTAACTTTCTTATGGTTTTAATAAGCCTTTGCAATTGGTAGCATGTGTTTACCTGTTGAGTAAGCCTATTTTTTTCAAAAAATTTTAGCCCATATTCATATTCTATTTTTAATTAAAGTGCTGTAATCAGGAATATTTCTCCCGAGTTTAGCATTGCTATATTATCATGCCATGTATTATAACTCGATTTTCCCACTACATTTCTTCTTTTGATTAGTAATGTTTGGCATGCACTTGTTAGCCTGAGACAAGTAAAGGTGTTTTTTAATGACAATTAACGAAAAGGTATTCTTACATTAACTTTTTTTTAGACTTTCACTGAATGAAAACATAATATAAAAAACTGTGTAGGAAATTTGTGGATCTCTGAGAATGTCCAAAGACCTCTGTTTGATCTATATTGCTGTAATTCCCACAGTCAGGTTTATCAATTGCATGTAAAGATACCTCCACCTTATTTATCTAATCTGTATACTTTGCTTAATAATTCTAACTCTAATATCAAACAATGCCAGGTTTTACAGCTTCTAAGTTTAATTCTTAAATTTTGTCACTATATTATAAAAATTAAATTAAAAACCATAGTCACATTTACTGTTGTGCATCTAATCCTGAATAAAGTCCAAACATAATAGTCAATTGGTGAAATTAACACATAATCAATGAATATTTAATAATAATTCCTATTAATTTCTCCTTTTTTTAATCAAAAAAGAAAACTTTTTATTTTTGTCACTAAATACAATTATTTTCCCTGATTGTAATCCATAATCAATGTCACCTAACATACAGATGGTCTGTACAGAGGTGAGCACCCCCAAGATCTTTCTCTATATGTATGTTAGGATCACTGAACTCAGAAAAAGCAGAGCTGAGCTTGTTAAATTATTGTCCATTTTAGAAACTCTTACCATTTAAAGGAAATAGGAAGATTTAGGTAGCAGAATACTTGTATAATAACTTAAAAAATTAAAAGCTTGTAGTGATAAAATAATCTTGTGCACATTCTCAGAAATTTTAGGCAATTGGCCTTCTTGCAGATCCCAAGTCTAGAAAAAGACAACTAATCATTACAACACCTGGGCTCAGTTCATTTGCCATATGGTTGCTCGTGGTGCATTTCTGGTGTATAAGTCAACAGAACAATCATTACCCAGAGGTGAAGCAAAGTCATATATATAATCACAAAAACTCGTGCTATGGGGTATCTCCGGAGAAAAATTCCCAGGCAAATACTGAATTGGTCAATTGAACTAGCTTTGCGAATTTTTCTGTACATTCCTACCAGATTAGTTTCTGTGCCATTAAAAAGAACAGGAACACTTCACAGATGAGTGCCTTCACCATTGTCAAATTCAGACATATTAATCGAAGACCCATTACTACAACTTCCAGAGGCGGAGTTCATCTTCTGTTCGAGGTGCTCCAGTTGAAAGACCAAGGAGGGACGGGTGCAGTGACTCACGCCTGTAATCCCAGCACTTTGGGAGGCCGAGGAGGGTGGATTACCTAAGGTCAGGAGTTTGAGACCAGCCTGGCCAACGTGGTGAAACCCTGTCTCTACTGAAAATACAAAAATTAGCTGGGCCAGTCGAAGGTTAGACAGTTCATGTGATTTGCCGTCTTCATTAGGTGTTGGGATGTGCTCAGTGCGGGCAGCATTTGATGATACATTTTCCAAAAGAATTTTCTTCGGTGGATTTGATGGTGATTATACTGGGGTTCACAGAACTAACACTTGATGTCCAAGAACTCTGAAAGACAGGTGTCTTTCCTTTTTCCTTTTTGATTTCCACCTTCCCAGTAGGCTCCTTCTGTGAACTTTTAAGGAAATTAAACAGCAGCTCATTATCAGGTTCTGACTTTTTGTTTGCACAAATTGGGATGAAGGCCTAGGAACAGAGGCATTTTCAAAAGGATGAGAGGCCTCCACTGGTGTCCTAGCTCTTACTTTCACATTTGCAGCACCAGCTAAGATGGTGGCTTTTTTATTTCAAATGTTATCAGCTGCTGATGAAATATGAGTAGCTTTAGGTCGAGTCTGATATGCCGAATCTGTATTTGAATGTCTGTGAAGTTCAGTGTAGTCAGTATTTTTGCTATATATGACGTTGCTGGTGGTGGCGTCTTTCCTACTGAGAGCTGTTGCAGCCCCTTGACCAACTCAGTTTAAAAGATCTTCTGTCTTTCCAGCAAGATCAAAAAACCAAGACATGATGGCAGCAGAATAATCCCATTGGCAAACCTGAGGACTTTGGGCCGGCTGCACTGTGGTCTCATTGCCGTCCTGGGCCAGGCCTCCTCAGCAGCGGACCCGGAGGGGGCCCAAGCTGAGTAAATCTCCTTCCTTTTGTCTTATTCCTTACATCCAATACATAAGAATTTCCCATTAATGCTACAGCTCAAACGCATTCTAGATTCATCCACTTCTTTCTCCTTCATTTGACCTCCCGGGTACAAACTTCATCATCTCTTATCTGGACTCAACAATAGCCCCCTTACCAGTTTTTTGATGTCATTATTATTTGCCTACAATTTATGCTCTACACAGGAAAAAGAGGTCCTAAAATGCAAATCAGACTGTAACATTCCTCTTCATTATGGCTCCAATTTCAATGGCTTCCTATCATAAATTCCAAACTGTGATCATGTAGGATCTATGGAATTTGGTCAGTGCCTACTGTTCCAGCCTCCTCTGGAACCATTATTGCTCCCTCATCTCTGATATTCCAGCCCATCCAAGTCTTTCTGTTTCTTTAACCCCATCAAGTTTGTTCTTACCTAAGGAATTTGTACTCCCTGTATTCTGATCAGAATGCTCCTTTCCCTGTTATTGTATTATCATTTATGTTTCTGCTTAAGTAAATTGCTTAAAAGAATTTTTAGGCTGGGCATGGTGACTCATGCCTGTAATCTCAGCACTTTGGGAGGCTGAGGTGCGCAGGTGATGCAAGGTCAGACATTTGAAACCAGTCTGGCCAACATGGCGAAACCCCGTCTCTACTAAAAATACAAAAAAAAAAAAAAAAAATAGCTGGGCATGGTAGTACATGCCTGTAATCCCAGCTACTCGGGAGGCTGAGGCAGGAGAATTGCTTGGACCTGGGAGGCAGAGGTTGGAGTGAGCTGAGATCGTGCCACTGCCCTCTAGCCTGGGCGACAGAGATCCTGTCTGAAAAAAAAAAAGTAAACCCTGTAGATAGCATTTATACATTTTCTTCTATTATAGTATAGAACAGCAGTTTTTAAGTTGTGGAGTCAGGACTGGCAGCATCACCATCACCTGAGAACTTGCTAGAAATGCAAATTCTTAGGCCCCATGCCTGACCTACTGAATTAGAAACTCTGGGTCTGGGGCCCAGCAATCTGTGTTTTAACAAGCTCTGTAGGTGATTCCAATGCACACTGAAGATTGAGAATCACTGATATAGAATAAATGGTGGGTACACATTGTCTCATTTGAAATTCACCATAAAGAGGCAACAGGCTGTGAAGAGACAAATAACTTCAGAAGTTATTGCATTGCTGAAGTGCAATATTGCCTGGTATATGCTATCGTCACCTCCCATTCTTCTGTTTTGAAACACAACTTATTTATTTGCGATTCTTAATAATATCACATTAACCACCAGCGGACACTTTCAGTTAGTATTTCATTCTCTAAGCGTTCCTTCTGGCTATGACTTGCCCATTCTGCAAGAGCCAAAGCATTCACGGGCCAAACATTTGCTGAAGTAAGAGAACCCGGGGATTGTAAGGTGGGAAAAGCCTTGTTAAGATGCCACGGCATTACCTCTTTTGTAATTGGACAAACGAGGAAGTGACAAGGAGGGGTGAAGGATGATAAAGACAGTGAGGAAAATCAGAAGTCAACTTTAGGAAATAATATATTGAAAAGATTGGGGAAAAGAAGGAAGCATGGTGAGGAGCAGTCTTTAATGCATTCTTTATATAATACCAACCACCAATTTTCTACACAGAAAGGGAATAGAATCAGACAAAGCAGACCCACTAAGTGGGTAGAATCCCTTTTTAAAAAAATAATTTTGGCCGGGCGTGGTGGCTCATGCCTGTAATCCCAGCACTTTGGGAGGCCGAGGCAGGTGGATCACCTGAGCTCAGGAATTTGAGACCAACCCGACCAACATGGTGAAACCGTATCCCTACTAAATATACAAAAATCAGCCAGGCATGGTGGTGTGCACCTATAATCCCAGCTACTTGGGAGGCTGAGGCAGGAGAATCGCTTGAACCTGAAAGGCAGAGGTTGCAGTGAGCCGAGGTCATGCCACTCCACACCAGCATGGTAGATAGAGCAAGACTCCATCTCAAAAAAAAAAAAAAAAAAAGTAATTTCAACTTTTATTCTAGATTAGAGGGTACACATGCAGGTTTGTTACATGGATATATTGTATGACACTGAGGCTTGGGATGCCAGTGATCTCTTGTCACTCAACCAACAGGTGGTTCTTGAGCCCACATCTTCCTCCCTCCCTCCCATGTCTAGTGGTCCCCAGCGTCTATTGTTCTCATCTTTACATTCATGTGTATCCAGTGTTTAGCTCTTACTTATAAGTGAGAACATAAGGCATTTGGTTTTCTGTTCCTGTGTTAGTTTGCTTAGAATAGTGACCTTCAGTTCCATCCATGTTGCTGCAAAGGACATGACTTCATTCTTTTTTATTGCTGCACAGTATTACATGGTGTATATATACCACATTTTCTTTATACAATCCACTATTGCTGGGCATCTAGGTTAATTCCATGTCTTTGCTATTGTGAATAGAGCTGCAATGAACATGTGAGTGCATGTGTCTTTTTGATAGAATGAATTGTTTCCCTTTGGTTGTATACCCAGTAGCAAGGATTGCTGGGTTGAATGGTAGTTATATTTTACGTACTTTGAGAAGTCTCCAAGCCATTTTCCACAGTGACTGAACTACTTTACATTACCACCAACAATTTGTAAGTGTTCCCTTTTCTCTGCAGCATTTTCAGTGTCTGTTGTTTTTTGATTTTTTAAATAGTAGCCATTCTGATTGGTGTGAGATCGTTTTTCATTGTGGTTTTGATTTGCAATTCTTTGATGAGTAGTGATGTTGAGCATTTTTTCAAGTTTATTGGCCACTTCTACATTTTCTTTTGAGAAATGTCTGTTCATGTTCTTTGCCCATTTTTTAATTAGATTTTTTGCTTGTTGATTTAAGCTCCTTGTAGATTCTGGATATTAGACCTTTGTCAGATGCATAGTTTCTGAACACTTTCTTCCATTCTTTAGGCTGTTTACTCTGTTGGAAATTTCTTTTGCTGTGCAGAGGCTCTTTAATTAGGTCCCACTTGTCTGTTTTGGTTTCTGTTGCAATTGGTTTTGGGGACTTAGTCATAAATTATTTACCAAAGCCTATGTTGAGAAGGGTACTTCCTAGGTTTTCTTCTAGGATTTTTATAGTTTGAGATCTTATATTTAAATCTTTAACTCATCTTGAGTTAATTTTTGTATATTCTGAGAGGCAGGTGTCCAGTTTTATTTTTCTTTGTATGGCTAGCCGCTTACCTCAGTATCATTTACTGAAAGGGAGTCCTTTCTCCATTGCTTATTTTTGTCAGTTTTGTCAAAGATCAGATGGTTGTAGAAGTGTAAGTTCATTTCTGGGTTCTCTATTCTGTTCAACTGGTCTATATGTCTGTTTTTGTACCAGTACCATGCTGTTTGGGTTACTGTAACCTTATAGTATAGTCTAAAGCCAGGCAGTGAGATGCCTTTGGCTTAGTTCTTCTTCCTTAGTATTGCTTTGGCTATTCAGACTTTTATTTTTTTTTATTCCAGATGAATTTTAGAATAGATTTTTCTAATTCTATGAAAATGACATTGGCATTTTGATAATGATAGCATTGAATTTGTACATTGCTTTGGGCAGGCAGTATGGCCATTTTAATGATATCAATTCTTCCAATCCATGAGCATAGAACATTTTTTCCACTTATTTGTGTGTTCTGATTTCTTTCAACAGTGTTTTGTGGTTCTCCTTGCAGAGGTCTTTGACTTCCTTGGTTAGATGAATTCGTATGTATTTTATTTTCTCTGTAGCTATTGTAAATGGGATTGTGTTCTTGATTTGGTTCTCTGCTAGAACATTGTTGATATATAAAAATGCTACTGATTTCTGTACATAGAATCCCTTTGGGTCTATCCTATATCACTTATAGAACAAATGACCAAGGAATTAGAATTTCTGTTCCTAGAGATAGAACCATAAAACCCTAGGACTGAAAGTCTTATGAATTTACTGTTCCAGTGCTTTTTATATAGTTTGGCATAAACAAACCAGTTGATTATTTGTGAAGCCATCTTCCTGATTCTGCATAGGACTTTAACACATGGAGTGAGAATATCATTTAGACTTAGGGATGACATAGCATAAGAAACCCTGAAAAACACTCTTCCTTTTTTATCAAAGATGAAAAATCCAAGGTCCAGATAAGTTTAATAAATGATTTACTCAAGGACATAAAGCTTAAAATCATGAGATCCAGAACTAAAATTCTGTTTTTCTTCTTTAAGTCTGAAGTTCTTTCTATCATGCCATAAAACCAAAATAAGCTCTGTCTCTTTCTCTCTTTTTAGTTTAAAAACCTTAAAAAGATAAAACATAAGCATCTTCTTTCTGTAAGTGTTTTCAGCATCTCAATGATGAAATAACTGAAAAGGTACATGCTACTCTCTAAGATGAAAGAAGAAGCTAAGAAGAGACTAGGCAAAACACAAAGTCAACAACTAATAGACTAAGGGCAAACAGAAGCAGGGAGAACTCTTCTCCCATAGTAGAGAAACCAGTGCCTCAGCTTTTTTTTGTGATGAGGAGTACTGTAAAATTTCTTAGAAGTTATGCTTCTTAGCAAACACAAAGAAGTTTGTCTACTTGCTCTTACCTGTGTGTGTGTGTGCGAGGTGGGATGATTATTTAGGAGTCAGCAAGATTGGTAAATAACAGTAAGGGGGAGGGGAATTGTTGATAGTCAAGTCTCTAAGCTAGGGAAAGGGAAAGGGGGCATGAGGTAGGAAAAGAGAACAGAATGGAGATCCAGCCAGGCAGACACTACATTGACCATTCAACCAAGGAGAAACCAAGAATATGTCAAAGAAGGAGCCCAGTTGGTAGGGGCAGGGGGTTTGACAACAGCAACTAGGTTAGACATCTATCAGACAGGGAGATAGGGCTTGGAGAAGGCTCCAGTTGATTGATGACTCTGATATAAGCGGTGAACAGTGTTGGATTGAGTTGATACCATTCTATGATGAAAAGGACTCACATGGACTGGAGTATGCCGGTGTCCAGTGATTGTAACTAGCTGGAGGCTTCTTTTGACTCACTAGGGAAAACCTTTGCCTTCGTCTGGGACTTATAAAAGACAAGTGACAAAACTTGCTGTGAAAGCAGGTAGAATTGCTGCTGTGTAATTTAATAATAGGTTCAACAATTTATATGCCCTTTCATGCAGGTACATGTTGTATGGAATGTTTCTAAGAGATTTGAAACTGCAGGCTCCTAACTACCCAGTATTCTTCTTGGCCACTCCTTAAAGAATGCTGGGCAGAAAGGAATCTCAGAACTCATTGGCTGGTGCCTCCAAATGGGGGTAGGCAGTACCAGCTTTCAAGGAAGTGTTTGGAATTGAGTGCTGGTGTCAGGGGCAAGGGGTTGCTTTTGGTCGTTACAATAGTGAGTAACCTAGTGAATGCTACTGGCTTCTTAGGGGCTCAAGGTCAAGGAGTCTAAAATTCCTGTAACAGACAGGAATAGTGTGTCCCAGACGTCAGTGACATTCAAGAACACTAAATCACTCATTTTATAGCTGAGATCCAGAAGGGTTATGTGCTCCAGGGACTGGTACAGAGCACAGATCAGCTCTCCTCAAATACAACCTCCTTTGTACGGGAACTCATTCTAGTGCCCCATAGTGGCCTCTTCATATTTATTGTCTTGTGTTCAGAGAATCCCAAGTCATTTTTTTTTTTCTGTTTTTTTTTTTAGACAGAGTGTCACTCTGTTGCCCAGGCTGGAGTACAATGACGTGATCTCAGCTCACTACAACCTCCACCTCCTGGTGGTTCAAGTGATTCTCCTGCCTCAGCCTCCCAAGTACCTGGGATTACAGGTGTGCACCACCACACCCAGATCATTTTTGTATTTTTAGTAGAGACAGGGTTTCACCAGTTGGCCAGACTGGTCTCGAACTCCTGACCCCAGGTGATTCACCCGCTAAGGCCTCCAAAAGTGCTGAGATTACAGGCATGAGCCACCGTTCCAGGCCCTAGGTCATTTTTATATTTGCTTAAGAACAACATGTTTAGAAAGGCACACTGCTGTTGTTATAATCAATATCATTAACAAAAGATAATCTATACTTTGAAATAAAACAGTGAAACATTTAACAACCTGCAACTTTGACTGATCATATGATTGGTCTTCATCTCTCGATTATTCTGACTGGCATTACTTTAAAGGTGCCAATCTTTAAAAAGATAAATGCTGTTTATCTCTCAAAACAGTCATAAATTGTGGGAAAGGAAACAAAGACGAAAACGTTAGTTTTTTCAGAATGAGGCTTTTTGTTAAAAGTACAATAAAAATAGCAACAGAACTTCCTGATTTTCTGACTGAAGTTATTTCGTGTGCTAGTTGTTTGGTTTGGCTCCTCAAGCCCTTTTTAATTGAGATGGTGTAGGCAGCTAAAAGAAATGCATTGGTAAAACCACAACTAAGTTTCATCTTGATAGGCAGGAGCAAAAACAGAAAGGAAAGAGGCCAGCCTAATTTCCAGAGACTAGGGGGTTAGAATTTCAATTAGGCATCATGGGTATGCGGGAGGAAGAAAGTTATCCTCATTCTCCTATATCTTGTGTTTCTGACTTTGAAAGATGTAGACTATCTCAGGAACTGGCAACAGTAACATATAACTTTTTGATGGCTGTCATTATTTCCAGGCATTCGTAGCTCATACTTATTATTTCAGTACCATCCTGAATGTAGTAACATTATGCAGTGGCCCCGCAGGCTGGAGGCTAGACATCTATCTTGTTTCCTGAGGGCTGTGGCTAACCTCCAAAGTTTATTGTTTCTGTTGCTGCCTTCTTACTACTGTGCCCCTGCTACCTAGAGAGGACTCTATTTCCTTGGGGGAACTAACAAACCAAAGAAATCTGTAACCTGCCTGTCCCTTTAAATTCACAGAGCTATGGAGCCAGAAGGTATCTTAGGGGTGGTCTAATTCAATCTTCACATTTTGCAAAATGAGAAGGTGGTCAAAGAAGTTATTTATACAAGGTCTCCCAAAGCTGACAGAGTTGGGCCCAGGACTGAATCTCTCGACATTCAAATTGATTGTCATAGAATTAGAGGATCATTTAGAATGCAAAACTATTTTTTTTCCACAGTGAGTTTTCCAAACTTTGCCATTGTTTTACTTCAAACTTTTGAGCCTCAACATTTTATATATGAAATGGCACCAACAAAATCCGTAACCCTCTTCATTTTCTTTCTCACGTCCTGGAGATTGCATGTGTACCTGTGTATGTTTTGTGAGATAAAGTGTCTTGCAGCTCTGGCTTTGAACAACAAAGTTGCTGAAGCTGTTAGAAGCTGCAAGAATACCCACTTCCTACTTTACTGGTGACATATTTTTGCAAAGCTGTTCTCCCTCAGCTTCCCCATCTCAAGCAAATTAAGATTTAGAACAATGACTTTAAGTTCCCTTTTATGCTACTTCTGCTCTTGTACGGTAAAATAGCTTTCCTGCAAACACAAAATATTTGCTTTCCTGCAAACACAAAATATTTTTCACCAACGAACTGGAATTGTAAGTATTATCTGTTACCTTCATTGACCTCATGCAGCATTTCCGCCAAAGTTAATTCCTGTGAACATTGGTCCTACTGAGATATTTTGGAAGAAAGAACGAAAAGGTTCTGTGGTCAAATACGACTTGGAAATTGCTGTGAATTATACTTTTCCTTTGATATTTATAGTGTTCATTACTGTCTCAAAGACTTTATAATAAGAGAACTAATTTAACTTTGCTTAACCCAAGATTTTCTGAATGTATTTGAATGATTTTTCCTCTGCAACTTTCATGTGTGAACATCCTGCAGAACGCTTAGTAGATGAGTCATGATGAGATTACAGTAACGTTTATTGAGTGTGTGCTGTACGCCCTATAGTGTTTCAAGCACCTTAGTGGATGATGCCTCTGTCAGGCTCAGATGTCATAGAACAAATTCAGACTCTAGAGTCGTCAAAATGCCCATGGTTTAATTTTGGCTGTCCTTCCTATGAATTACATAACATTGTATAAATCACCTAATCTCTGAACCTCTGAATCCTCACTGTAATATGGGAGAATAAAGGTAATGGGAGGGAGACGAAAATAAAGTTACTGGTAAAATATCAAAATAAAGTGGAAAAACATGGGCAACACTGAGGTTTTTTTTAACTGCAACAAGATTCAAAAAACTGCATAAGTCCTTCCATTATGTTTCTGATGACAACTTAAAAATCTTTAAAGAAATATCACCTGGGAAATTACCATTGTATGTACTAGACAGCTTTCCCCCACATCTTTTAACACATTGCAATAGTTTTCTGATAGGTACTGGATAATTTTCTCATAATCTTAGGAAATTCTTTATGTTAGGAAACACACCGTCTTGTCAAGCATACAAAAAATTGGCTAAGTTTGAAGATCTTCTACCTAGCCCTGACTTTCCGCGGGCTGGGGCACAGAAGAGTCCATATGTAGTTCCCCACGTAAACGTCGGACTGTTTGTTTCTACACTAGCTAACAAGAGTCCTTTTAAGCCCATGATAATAACAAATAATATTTTTAGAGTGCTTCCTGTGTGCTAGGCACTGCTCTGAGAGCTCTACTTATGAAAATATCCATTTAATCTCTCGAAAACCTTATACAGTAGGCAGTGCTATTGTTCTCATTTGTAGATGAGGAAACATGCAAATTGTTAGCTTGCCCAAAGTCTGGCAACTATGGAGGAACAGAGCTCGGATTCAAACCCAGACAGCCTAGTTCCAAAGCCTGCTAACACAACCGCTGTTCTCCTCTCCCCATGTGGCAGCAGAACAGCAGGATGGGTCTGGGTTCCAGTGTGGGAACAAGAAAATGGGGTGAAGTAGGAAAAAAAATTATCTTTTTAGTAACTTTTTACTTCACACTTCTCCATTTCCCCCATGGATGCTCTGAGTTACAGAAAAGTCCACTTTGCTGCATTTCCAAGCTTTTCTTTTTTTTGAGATGGAGTCTTGCTCTGTTGCCCAGGCTGGAGTGCAGTGGTGGATCTCGACTCACTGCAACCTCTGCCTCCTGGGTTCAAGTGATTCTCCTGCCTCAGCCTCCCAAGTAGCTGGGATAATTTTGTATTTGTAGTAGAGACGAGAGTTTCACCATGTTGGCCAGGCTGGTCTCAAATTATTGACCTCAGGTGATCCTCCCACCTCAGCCTCCCAAAGTATTGAGATTACAGGCATGAGTTACCATGCCCAGCCCTGCACTTAGAGCTTTTACTTCTCTCCAGGGGCCTCCACATGCAAGTCTATTCTCCCCCTACCTCCTCTCCTCAACCTGTATCCTCTTCCCTTACCTGCCTGGTTTATGACTACTCTGCTTTTGGGGCTCAGCTTAGGCATCAGTTCCAGTAGGAAGCCTTCCCTATCTAACCCTCCAGGAATACTTAAGCCTTCAGGCACCCAGTACCCCATACTCTCCTAACCTTGGCATTTAACATGTGGTAGTGTAAGTGCCCATTTATCTGACCATGACTCCTAATAGAAGGTAAACTTCAGGAGAGCTACAACAGTACCAAGCATATGGTTGGTGTTTAATAATTGCTATCCACAACTGCACCATTCCCCAATGTTTGCCATGTCCAGAATAATATTTCTATAATTTCCTTCTTCCTAGTGTATTAATGGGAAAGTAATTTCAGACTCTAGTATGCTGTCAGAAGAAGTGAGGAGGAGAGTGTTTCTACTCAAGCCTTGCCTCTTTTGTTCTTTTCCATTTTCATGTGCTCACCATTCCCCTGATGCCCTTTACCAGTGCTTAATTCCTATTTCATTCCTATTTCTTTTCCATTCCTCCTATCTTTATGTGTTAGGAGGAGATCCTTTGTAAAAACTCTGTGATGAGCATATGCTGTTGGGTGTTGGACAAGACCTGTCAGAGAAGTCCCTATTGAAAGGCTGACCAGAGCAACCCAGGAAGACTATGTTGGCAGAACTCTTACCCCCACTTTGGTTCTCTGGCCATGTATCTTGGCTCCTTAGGGGAAGAAAACCGTTGTGATGGAAGCAGAGATGTTTTAGCAAAAGATGCTAATGCTGTTGCTGCTGCCTCCACTAAGTGGTAAAAGGTGGTCAGTATTTCCCACTAAATGCTGGTGTAGCTAAGACTGAGAGCAGTAGGGGCAGAAGGCAACTTGAGAGGATGCCATCTACTTTCTATTCCTCCAGCTTCTACCCTATTTATGTTATAATTTTGTGAATAATAAACTGTTTTATTGAAGCAGTCTTGTGACCAGGCTATATTACCATACATTTTTTATTTTTAGTAACTATTTTGTCAGTATAAGTCTAAGAGATTATATAAAAGATTACTTTTCCATATGTTTCTGGAACAGAAATTCAGGGATTTGCTCACTCAGCCAGTCACTCACTCATTCGTTCAACCAATGCTTGTCAAGCACACAGTTCAAAGGCGTTTCGCCGGGTATAAAGGGAAACTTGGGGATGAGTAGAGCATGGTCCTTGCTTTTATGGAACTCACGATATGTATGGATTTAGGAACAGAAATAACTGACACCATGTAGAACTGAATATGTATGATGTTGTGGGAAATGTGAATTAAGTTTTAGAGGCGTGGGAATTGAAGTAGCAGCAGATCATCATATCAGTGCTGTCCAAAACAATGTTCTGAGAAGATTAAAATGTTCAAATGTCTGTGCTTATATAGTGTATATACTACACTTATATACTATAGCCACTAGCCACTTGTGGCTATTGAATGTTTAAAATGTGGCTAGTGCAACTGAGGAGCTGAATTTTGAATTTCTATTTAATTTAATTCAAACATTCACTGTGGTTAGGTGGATACTATATAGGACAGTATAGATCTGATAGACCTATAGTCTGTCAGGCAAGTAGAATTATAAAAACTCAGAGAAGCATTGGGTCCCAAGAGGTAGGCTGGAGTGTCAACAATGTAGAGAGAGCTGAAGCTCCTGTGGGCTCTGAGCCTTTGCACTGCCTGCTTATTTGACATCTCAAAGGTCTCAAAGATTCCCCAAATTGAACATGTTCAAAATAAAAATCATGGTCCTCCCTGATTCCTGGTTACTCTCTCAAAACCTGTGACCCTCGAATTGTTCAAACTAGAATCTTAGGCGTCATTCTCGACACCCACTCATTCTCACCCACACAACCAATCCATTATTTTCTAGTCTAAGTATCTCCAAACCCAACCGCTTTTCTTTTCTCATCTCCATGTCTACCTCCTTAGTCGAGGCTCATGGATTACTACATGATCTCCTACTTCCTTTTTTAATGTTTTTTTTTAAATTGTGGTAGGAAAATTTAACATCATGTCTACCCTCTTGACAAATTTTTATGTGTACAATACTTAATTGCTAACTAGAGCTGGAATGCTGTACATCACATCTCTATAACCTATTCATCTTGTGTAACTGAAATTACGTACTGGCCTCCTCCTGCCACTAGAAGAATTATTCCTAAACATCAAAACCTGACCAGGTCACCCTCATGTTTAGGCTCAAGTCCCAAGTCCTTAACATGACATATAAGGTGTAACAGAAAAAAAAAAAAAAGAAAACGTGACACATAAGGTTTGATTCCTGTCTAACTAACTCCCCAATATGATTTTTTATTGCTTTTCCCCGCTTTATCCTCACTGCAACCTCATTCATCTTCTTATCATTCCTCAAATAATGCTAGCGTGAACAGAGTGCAGGTGGCACATACAGATGCTTTTTGTGTGTGTGTGCATGCATGTGTGTGTGTGTATGTGGTCAAGTATCATGTACCGCTGCTATTTGGTTATATCAAAGTTTGAGGAAGCTCCCAGAGGCCCTGTGCAGGTGTCTCAAAGCAATAAAATAACGTTTTTATTTAGATCTGAGGTCTATCTTGGTTAATATAAAATTTTAACTACTTAAAGGCTTTCAAGAAGACTCAGGTCATGCATACCATTTTAACTGGGTTAGTAAGTGTGACCCATGCAGGTACGATTTGGGAAGGCAGAGCTTCCTTTAGCAGTATCATCTCCCTTGCTAGCTAGTTCATCATAGAACCAATCAGTAAAAACAAGGAGCTACTATTTAAGGTCTTTGAAAGTCAGAGTACTTGGCACATGGGTGATGTCAAATATATGTAGTAGAATAAAGTGCCCAGTGGAGGCAGAGGAGTTAGTCTCTCCTTCTGCTACTACCTTCCCTACAACGGTTGGTCCCTCTGCCCTGTGTGGCATTTGTGCTATTGTTTCCTTTTCCATTTGTTGTTATTATTAATTTTTTCAGGTGTTTCAGAAAAAATTCATTATCCTCAAAAGTTGTTCGGGGCAGGGTTGTCTTCTTAGGAAAAGGGAAATAAGCTACAGGCAGGCCTCACTCTAAGCAAAACTAAGTTGACAAAGTTTGTCTTCAAAGGTCTGTGGGTCTCCTATAGGTGTCTTGTTCCTTTTTTTTTGGAGAGGGGATGGAGTTTCGCTCTTGTTGCCCAGGCTGGAGTACAAGGGCACGATCTCGGCTCATCGTAACCTCTGCCTCCCGGGTTCAAGCGATTCTCCTGTCTCAGCCTCCCTAGTAGCTGGGATTACAGGCATGTGCCACCACGCCTAGCTAATTTTATATTTTTAGTAGAGATGGGGTTTCTCCATGTTGGTCAGGCTGGTCTTGAACTCCCAACCTCAGGTGATCTGCCCGTCTCGGCTTCCCAAAATGCTGGGATTACGGGCGTGAGCCACCATGCCCGGCCTTGTTTCCTTTGTTTGAGGTACGGTGAAGCTCTAATCCAGGAGTGGTTGTATGCAAGTCGTCTTTAATCACAACTAAACTCAAGCATAATAAATACATTGGAACTGTTAGTATCTATCCCAAGGGTACTTGCCTCTTACAGAAGCACTGGCTACAGTGTCTCGCATAAAGGGAGAACGAATGTTGTCCCAAGAGTCTTGTATGCTTCTACACAAGTGAACTGCCAAATGCTAGCTCTAGTAGCACTTGACACAAGCTCAGCATCTACAGTGAGATGTTCTAGAATGATTCATATCAACTGCCTGGTTTACAGAAAGTTGTTTTCCTTGATATCTTTATTCCATTCCTACTCTCTATGTGTCCCTAAAAAAATGAGTTCCTATAACAACTCAAAACAAGCTATTCTTGACTTTGTAAAAATCAAAAAGGTATTTGCCACTTAAAGATGGACTGATTTGAGTTAAAATAATAACTTCCATCAGTTCATTAGTGTGACTTAAAAAAAATCTCTTCAATAAATGTATAAATTTCTTGATGATGCATCCTTTTCCCCCAATTTCATTTTAATGTAATAGAGATCACTTGTTGGATACAGGTTTTAAAACTAGTATGCTCTCAAAAGCAATAGATGATACACAACCTGTTCTAACTTAGTTATAAAATTTTACAGAAATTATATGTATTTTATAATAAAATATTAATTCATTAATTATATGCCATGGACATCTTTCAACATCAATATACATTCATTCTCTTCCCTAGATACAAAGTACTATAAGTGCAAACAATTTTGACCCAGCTTTAGTTAACTTTAATTTTAGCTTATATGTCATTAGCATTTATAATTTAATTTTGGGCTCTAAGTTAAAATTCTCTTCAGATTTTATAAGTCCTATGGATAGGGAAGAGTACTCATTAGATCAAGTAAACACTGCTTTCTTCTTGACCTATTTCAAGAAATGAGAAGCCCAGATAAATAATTAACTTCTTTAGGATGGTTGTCTTATTGTTACCATGTGCACACTCTTCATTGTTATCATAAATACACTGTCAATACCTGAGGATGATTGAATTTTTCACTCTTCTTTGCATTGTATATACCTAAACCTTAGGTGGTTCTTTTAAGATAACCCATTATTTTTCTGATATTGATGCTTTCTAGCAGTTAAATGTCTTACTAATGTTTTCCCTCTTAGATACGTGATTAAAAGTTCCCAGTCAAGATGGTAGGCTGAGCTTCATGTGGCAGCAAGCTCTGCTCACCCTAAATCTCTAGAAAGGATAGAAAAGATAATTAACTAAAAATATATGTATACATATACCACAATCACACTGGAAAACAAAAAAGTAAACCCACAGTGGGTCAGAAACCATGAGGAATCCCTAAAAGATTTGAAGAGAGATCAGATCAACGAGGTAATAAAAGCCCAAAGAGAGCACGAGAGAGAGCTATAAAAGTCGGAGCCACTCCGTGAGAGTTCCACACTCAGAGATGGAGAATATTGGGAGCAGGTAGGGGCTCATGGGTGACCACTTGAGGGTATGAAGCAGGGGCAGCCAGGCACTTTTGACTTCTACACAACAGAAATACTGAGAACTACGAGTGAGCAAAGCTGAGCAGAGCCCCGCTGGCAGCCTTGTCCAGGAGGAAAGAGGAGCACCTGGATTAAAGACTGGCTGTCAAAGCGCCTCATGTCCAGGTACAATAAGGCCACCCCTCTCTTCCCTCAAGCGGGCCGCACAAACAGAAATCGCAGACAATTGAATTCAATCTCCACTAAAACATACACACAAAACCAAGAATCTTCAAACATTAAAAAGGCAACACCAACACTTTGGGAGGAGAAGGTGGGCAGATCATGAGGTCGAGAGATCAAGATCATCCTGGCCAACATGGTGAAACCCCATTTCTACTAAAAATACAAAAATTAGCCGGGCGTGGTGGCACGTGCCTGTAATCCCAGCTACTCACGGGGGCTGAGGCAGGAGAATCACTTGAACCCTGGAGGCAGAGGTTGCGGTGAGCCGATATGGTGCCACTCTGCACTCCAGCCTGGTGACAGAGTGAGACTCCATCTCAAAAAAAAAAAAAAAAAAAAAAAAAAAAAAAAAAAAAAAAAAAAAAAGCAACACCGAGAAAACAGCACTCTGAAGTCAACAAAGAGTAGAATTTATACCTAAGGAAACAGAGTAATACAACAAGAGAGGCACAGGAAGGGACCACATCTACAAGAGGATCAAGTTGATGTGATAATGAAAATCTTTTATGTTATGTTTAAGCAAAACAAAATGTGATTTAACACCTGCAACAATTGGATGCCTATTTTTTTTTTTTTAAACTAGTATTGATCCCTGAGGCAGCGGCTAATAGCTACCATCTACTATTCATCTATTTCCATTGGGTCTTTATTTGAGTTTTTTCTCCTTTTCTCCTTTAAAAATATTAATTAAATTGCTGCCAATAATTGTCTTTGTGATGTACTAGGAACTGTGCTACGTGTTATTACTACATTTCCTTTTAATCCTAACAAAAATTCTATGACAGACTTATTATCCCCATTAGCAGATGAGAAAACAGGCTAACAGAAGCCGAGAACCCTCCTTGGGGTCCTACAGTAATTGGTACAGTTGGTCCTGGAACCCAAGTCTTTCTAATAAGAAAGCAACTGCTCTTAACTCCTGATTAAAAAAAAAAAGATTGTGAAAACTCCTACATTCTTCAAAACAAAAAAGTGGTCCTGTCTTTATAAAACACCTCACTTCTCATAGATCGTTAAGTGCTCATTGTGCTTTTTGCAGGTTCTCCTATCAACTTCAAAGCAAGCTTAAAAAAGCTTTCAGCTTACAAAAATACAGTGACAAGCTTGAAAAAAATGTTTTTATCAGTGCCACATTCATCCTCTTCTTTTATCATTAGGCTCACAAACACAGGAGTCTGTCTACAGCATGAAAACTTGAGAGTGTTTTTCTTCAACTTGCTGATCTTTGAAGATCCAACTATAAAGCATTATAAAAGAAAGGCACCTTGATTTCAAGACAACTACCTAGCTTGCTTTTGCATTGGTCTAATTTCTTTTAAGTACTACGTGAGCACAGGCCTATTTTGAAGATTAGGTACTTAACATACTAAAACATCACTGAAGAACAAGATGAACATTGTTACTAAATGATGAGACATCTAGATAGTGGGGTAACTAGGCCAGTACAGTTGCATTTGGGCAATGATCAGTTTGGGAGCATAAAAAGATGTAGTGCTTTTAGTTCCTCTCATCTCTGAGCCTTCCTGCTCTGTTTGGGCAGGTGGGAAGGGGTATTACCAAGCATGGAGACCTCCTAAAGGAACAAGTGTGGTCATCTTGGGCAGGCTGTGGGCTCCATTGTCATTATGGCCTTTATCAAGATAGAGGCAGCTCTTATTTTTTTTCTTTGCCTTGCATACCACCAGTAGTGCTAAGTTTTTTTTATATTTAAGGAATAGTAATTATATGTGCCACCTGAAAGCACTGTGTGGAACAAAACTCAAGCCAATGCAGGGCAGAAGGGGGAACAATGAAATGAAAATGAAAGGGAATAGAGAACAGGAAAAAGAAAGAAAGGAAAGAGAGGGAGAGGGTGGCAAGAGTCGTTGATTACAGGTGTCATGTGGGTAGAACACAACACTACTCTTCCAGGCTGATGGTCAGTTGGTGTGCACTATCTACCAATTATTGGAACAGTGAAGTTGCTGCAGCCCTCCAAAGGCCTCGACATCCCTCAGGAACCCTTGGACCTCTCTGTGATCCAGTAACTAAAAGGTTAATACCTGCCATAGTGAAGAACTTGTTCAGCTGCTCCAAGCTGTCAGAGCTATACCATGGAATATGTTAGATATTTGAATAACACCCTTGTTCTTTCCTTCACTAAGCAAATGTTCAAGAACAACCACAGACCTACCTGTTTGCTTAAATGGATTATTCATTCATTTGCTTGTTTTGATGTAATCACTAACTGCTGGTATCCTGGCTCAGTGTCACAGCATTTCTTTTGTTTTTAGAAAAATATCTATGGCTTAGAAACCTTTCCTCTCCCCCTCAACCCTTGAACACCCAACACCACTGTACCACCCCCCAGCCCCGCAGCCCCCCTGTCCCCACTCTAATCCTTCTCATAGACTACAGTACTTTTTTTTTTTGAGACAGAGTTTAGCTCTTGTTGCCTAGGCTGGAGTGCAATGGTGCCATCTTGGCTCACTGCAACCTCCACCTCTGGGATTCAAGTGATTCTCCCAAGTAGTTGGGATTACAGGAGCCTGCCACCACGCCCGGCTAATTTTTTGTATTTTTAGTATAGATATAGACGGTGTTTCACCATGTTGGCCAGGCTGGTCTCAAACTCCTGACCTCAGGTAATCCACCCGTCTCAGCCTCCCAAAGTGCTGGAATTACAGGCGTGAGCCACTGCGCCCGTCCGAGTACAGTACTTTTTAATGTGATCCAGGAACAACCTACATTAGAATCATCTGGTGAAACTGGATAACGATTCCAATTCCTGAGTTCCATCCCAGACCTCTTGAACTAAATCTTTGGGGACATTCTTATGCAGCTAGCGGTTTGAGAACCTTTGAAAGATGAAGGCACAATTTTGATGTTTTTTTTTTTTTTTTTTTTTTTTTTTTTTGCTTCTTCCGAATGTATGACACATTCACTGTTTATTAGAACCACTAACTGTCCTCGTCATCTTTCTCCTCAGAAACCCATTTAGAGCTCACAATGATCAGGAAGACAAGTAAGAGATGCTGGTTGTCTGGGGTATCCTTGTAATATTGCAACTCAGGAAAGAACCTGAACGCTTTCAAACCCCCGGTCTGACAGAAGAATGCCTTTTCTGGAATTCCTTTTTTTTTTAAGGATCTTTGTTTATTAGACATGGAAAATAAACAGATGAAACAGTCTGACTCTCACATCATTTTGGGACAACTCGGTTTCTGTACTTGCATTGGAACTGACCAAATTCTCCTGAATATATTCTGTTCATCAGCAGTTCATTTCTAGTAATACAATGACTATCAATAGCAACAGAAAATAAACCCACTTCCTCCCCTGGCCATCCCTTCCCATTGACTTCTTCTGGGAGGAGGACTTTGAGTAAGAAACTTCTGCTAATATTCAAAGGAAGACCACAGCTGTGTCGAAGGGTTCAGCTTGGAGATAGCTGAACTATTCTGAGTAATAAAGTAGAAAAAGTGGTTCTGGTTTTTGTTTTTTTGACTTTGGGAAGGATAGGTCAAAGAAATGAGGAAAAGAAAAAAAGAGGGTGCGCTACAGGGAGAAGTTAGGAGCCTGAGTTGCAAAATACCTGATGTTTTTGAAGGACAGAGACTGCCAATATTTTAAATTTCCGGCTCAAGTTGCAATGTAAACCCCTCCGGCTCCTCAAACCTTCAGTGAAGCCTGTCCTGCACAGACATGCCTTTGATAAGTGGTCTGCAGTGAAAACTAAGGGAAACTGCTGAGTCTTTGTTTGGGTTATTGCAGTACACCACAGGGTCGGGGGTGCAATCCCCAAACCCATCCAAGTTAGAAGAAGTAGGAGCCAGAAGCTAGAAGTGACCTTGAGAAATCGAGCCAGTTGCTCCTTCATAGATCTGCACAGAGTATCAGATTTTTTGAGTAATACACAAGATGATGTTTGGCACTAACTTTGTCCTGATTTTAAGGAGCACAGTAACACAGCTTTTATATTTCCTACATTGGCTTTTCTACTTTAAAATAATGTTGACGCTTGTAATTCTCCGTGCTTTCTTAGTAGTTCAGAATTCAGCAATCTCTTTAAAGAGATTGATCCATAAAGGCCAGTATTTTCTGTAGGTTTCACTGACCAAAAAGAAGGGAGATTTGCAGTGATGGTCAAAGGAATAGAAAAGAATTAAGACTTTTGAGAAAGAACACAGTTTAGAAGATGAGAAAGAAGAAGAAAGTGGGAAAACGAGAGGGAGAAAGTTGGTTGGGGGCAGGTGATGGAATGTTCCTTGCTAGGTTTTGTAGCACAGGCTGCTCCACCCAATCCTGAGGAGCTCTGGACAATCTTAGGGTTAGCCCCCAGCCGGTAGGTACAGACCTAGTGGGAGAACTGGACACTGTATCCGGTTGCATGCCACTCAGCCCGAGAACAACTAATTTCTCCCCATGAGGACTAAGGACTCCAGGACTCAGAGAAATCAAAGGCAACTCCTTCCTACAAAGAAATGAAACTTCCTGCTTGTTAAATGGCTCATATCACGTCTAGAAAATTCTCTTTAACTTAAAGAAACAGCGATTACTGAAATGCATTTTAAAGGCTTGCCTCATTCTTCTGCATAAACCTGCTTTTTGAAAAATGACTGAGGAGCAAACCATGCTTGTGTGTGTGTGTGTGTGTGTGTGTGTGTGTGTGATGTTGGATTTGTCACACACATACATCTCACATCTGGTTTCTAGATAAACCAAAAGTGAAAGGCTGGAGAGCTGGGAGAAGCAGAAGCCCTAGAGAAGCTGCACTCTAGATCCTCAATGACTAAGAGTGCATGAGGCAACCTCAACTTTTTAAAGGTGACAATTTGGAAAAGAAATAGGAAGTACTGTACGATTGTAAAACAAACACTAAGGGGATTCTTTTTCCACAAATCCAGGTTTCTTTCTCCACCTAATAATTGTCGATTACCTTCTATTCCAGAATAAGACAAATACTCAAACATGGTGTGAATGTCTGAGATATTTATCTGCTTTGCCATTTTTGGGGGACAGACTTTTAATTGCCTGGTTGTAACTAATCATATCACCACACAGGTTGCTTTTAAAAACCAGGGGAACTGTTTTATTCTTCTGATAATTATAAGAAAAACAAGAAAAGATAACAGAAGCATGTCTCTCTTTACTTCAGTAGACCTACTGCCACCCCTGGAAACACACAGGCTCTGTTGCCAGGATCAGGGCTGAAAAAGTCGTTGTGGTGTGCAGTCATGCAGCTGCAGAGAGATGTGGACTGTTATAATAAATACAAACAGCTGATTCTACAATGTAGGTTCTTACTTTGGGGAGAAGGAAACCTCATATGGTTTTTGGCTTTGATTTTTTTCTATAACCAGATGTCTCATCTTCGGTTACTTTTTCCTGATAACATCTATTTGTATTGAGTGTTCTAGATGTTTTTTTCTACCTTTGATATGCCAGACAGAATGAAGTATAATCCTTCCCCCTTGGTGGCAATTTAAACAAAGAGAGACATATTTCTTATCTCTTTACTAATGGTTAATATAGCAGTTAAATGTCTCCAGCTTTTTAACTCTTTTTCTCTCCCTTATTCCTCAGATGCTAGAAAAACAAATAATCTATTGCTCTACATGATTCCCTGGACTTTAAAGCCACACCATTAACTGTCATTATTGTGCCTTGTCTGAAAGGATAGAACATTTCCAATATTTTTGTAAAAATAGGTAGCTGGATTTTTGCTCATGAGGCATAATTTTGTTCTTCCAATAGCTGGAATTTTTCTTTTGTTAGATAAGTCAATTTCATTTTGTTTTGAAAACAAAAAGCATGAACAAAGACATTCTTTTAGCATAGAAACTCATCATATCAGAAATCGTTTTAATCAAGGCAAAGAAGAAGCCTTTAAAGGCAAAAGTGTATTCATCATCTAATCACTTATAAAAGGATTTTATTTGACTTGGCTTGGAAATTGTTTTAGCAGATTGTGTGACACAAGGCATCTCCTGCAGACTGAATCATAACACATACATTTGTCCGATATTCTTAGCTAGTTCTAAACATTTGATGCGTGTATACACAATTGAAAGTAAATCAGAAAGAGCCTTTATTATTTTTAATTATTATACTCATATGTATTTGTATTTTATTAAAATTTCTTTTCATTCTCCTTTTCTGAAGTAAATTATATAATTTCATTTTAATGCTTTTAATATTTTAGGGGTTGTATAATTTTGATCAAATTAGGTAAATCATCTCACAATGCATCTCATACTTTATTTGAGGGCAATGTATTTTACATTTTATTTATTTCAGCAACTGTGAAAACATTTATTTATATTACAAGTGGTCATATCTTCTTGTATGCTACTAAAGTTGATACAATGCCAGTTGAATGGACAATATTTTCTTATTTTTTGAGATGCTTAAACATATATTATTTTAGCCTCTTGATCGCAGGAGGAGTTCTTATAACAAGGGCAAATCATGGCATATTGCCTTAAGTTATGCTAGGTGAGTATAACTTAAAAGCAGGGTGAGTATAACTATATTAAGGAAACTCTTCCCTGTAAACTAAATGATAAGTGTGGACTATTGTTGAGCTAAAATTAATATTAAAGGAATAGCTGGTGCCTGAGCAGAAAGAATCTTGAAGGTCAAATTGAGTATGCAGCAGGGAACCAGGACCCTAAATATGCCAAGGAAACTTTTCAATGGCAAAGTCTCTGAAGATGAGGAATCTGCCTTTCTCACAGGCCAGCTCCAGAGGCCTTCTCCTTGTCCTGGCTCACTCTCCCATCCAGTGTTCTGTTCACCTTCTCCTCTAAGTGGATTGGCTGATTAAAGGCTTACACAATGATGGCCCTCAAGGCATCTGCAGATTAGGAGAGGGCAGGCTCTATCACAGTCCAGGCATTCAGCCCTGGATCTTCCTCATACCCCACTGGGAATGTCTCATGTCCACAAGACTCCTCAGAGTGGGAGACTTGGGGAGGGGTTAGAGGACACCTGAGTGTCCTTGATCAGTGATCATGGTCCAGAGAGCATGGAACAAGGCTTGGGGCGGGCACTCATTGCATGTTATTAATAGTTCTGCCATCTTGCTATCTGCCTTGTGAAGGGGTAAATCGATGATCTTTTTGGAAATGTTGATCCTTAGACTATAATTTAAATATTTAGTGGTATTTAAAAATGAGGATGGGAAATCTCAGAGTGTCCCTCCTCCAATTCCCAAGTAAAAATAGTAAAAAACAAAATAAGTCAAGGCAAACATTATCTAAAACTCACTAGCAGTCACCTCACAAGAAAGGGAAGACAATATCATGCGTAAACTTCAAAAAGCGGTGGCTAAGGGAAGAAACAGAAGGTTCTGATGCCACCGGAGGCAAGCTAACCTTCCCACCTGTTCTCTATGTCCAGAAGCAATACTGGGGGAAGACAGTGGTTCTAGAAAAGCCTGTGCATTCTCTCTAATACACTACAGGTTGGAGAAGCAAACTCTAAGGTGAGGGAGCAGCCTGGGAAGGTCAAGGAAAATCCTTCAGCACGAAAGTCCTAAATACCACAACAGGATCACACGAGAGGCAGGAGGGGGATGAGCTGCCAGGGCTGGCCCTGCCCCGGTACAGGGCACTGAATGAGATCTCAGGGAACGGAACGGAATCTGGGTCCCCAGTAAGGACTGCCCTGGAGGCCAGCACAGCTAATATGTATGCCACAGAAGAGTGGATTCAAAGCCACACTCAGAACTCAAATCGCAGTTCTGAGGGGAAGGCAAATTTATCACACTGGATTAGAACTTGCAGATGCACTTGTCATCCTTCAGCCAGATCAAAAGAACTAGTGTGACCCCGTTCATATAGCACAGCAAATTCCTGAGAGCCTGAGAGAATACTGATAAAATGATTGACACAGGCGTATCCTGGCTAAGATTCTTAACCTTAGGGACAAAGATTTCTTTGGAAATCCAGGCAGAAAAGCAAATCATTTTCAAAGAGGGAAATTTAGGTTGCCTGCATACTTCTCCACAGTAAATTTAAATGTCAGAATCTTGAAATAAAGACCATGTAGATTGCTTATACAAATGAAACATTAGCTGGGTGCAGTGGCTCATGCCTGTAATCTCAGCATTTTGGGAAGTTGAGGCAGGAGGATTGTTTGAGGTCAGGAGTTCTAGACCAGCTTGGACAACAAAGCAAGACTCTGTCTCTACAAAAAATTTTAAAAAATATTAAAGCTGGGCGTGACAATACGTGACTGTAGTCCCAGCTATTCGGGAGGCTGAAGTGGAGGGATTGGTGCCCAGGAGTTCAAGGCTGCAGTGAGCTATGATTGTGCCACTGCAGTCCAGCCTGAGTGACAAAGAAAGACCCAGTCTCAAAAAAAAAAAAAAAAAAAGAAAGAAGAAAGAGAGAAAGAAAGAAGAAAGACAGACAGAAAGAAAAAGAAAGGAAGGAAGGAAGGAAGGAAGGAAAGAAGAAAGAAAGAAAGAAAGAAAGAAAGAAAGAAAGAAAGAAAGAAAGAAAGAAAGAAAGAAAGAAAAAAGAAAGAAAGAAAGAAAGGAAGGAAGGAAGGAAGGAAGGAAGGAAGAGAAAGAAAGAAAGAAAGAAAGCAAGCAAGAAAGAAAAGAAAGGAAGGAAGGAAGGAAGGAAGGGAAAAGAAGAAAGGAAGGGAGGGAGGGAGGAAGGAAGGAAGGAAGGAAGGAAATCTTGTATTAAAAAAGACCAGGGAATGCTTCTGGGATAGGAAACAACTGGGAATAGTTTGTTTGCTGGCTTATCTTAGAAGGGCAGAAGAGAGAAGTTTCCAAGAGGGAAGATTAATAGGAGTAGTTCATAAAATTTGACCAGGGACAGTGTGGTTAAGGGAGGAGAGTCTTTCTGAGGCATTTCTATTATGCTTAAACCTAGGTAAGTTGCCTGATTAACAGTAAGTGGGTTCCTCAGACATTTCAATGTGCACTAGGAGGAAGAAGCCCTGGAGGTCTTCTGGACAACCTCTTTTTCAGGGATTAAGGAGGGTGGGTGAAATAAATTGGGCTCGGGCTGGAGTAAAAAGAAGAGTGACACCAGCCACAAAGTGTGCACCAGGCCCTGGGACAATGAGTGTGCAGGGTGTGTTGAGGGCACCCCAAAGCTGAACTACACTGTTGAGTAACTCCCAATTCCAGTCTATGTATGAGAGAGCTTTGCCTCCAGTGATTCAGAGTACTGTAATAGTCCAGTCTATGAGCTGTTTCAGTCAAAGTATCCTGGGATCTTTTCTTTTTGTATTGTGTTCTTACATTCCCAGTGCACAGTGGCATATTAATACTTGGAGAAATCTTGAAAGAAAAGCACTTACCACTGCATTTCTAAAATGTGAACATGGAATCCCTTTTTCCTGTGGTGGCTAAGAGCAACAATTTGCAAAATACTGCCACATGCTGATATAAAACAGTTTTCAATATGTAAATATCTAATAAGGTCATGTTAAGAGAGTACATATAAAAGGAGAATGAGAGGAAAAAGAAAGGTGATGGCTTTGAGGCCTGTGAAGGAAAAACTTACCCACTCCTGGAAACAAGTTACTTGCTGGTGAAAATAGCCCAAGCACCTTTTGGTTTCAAGTTGTTGTAGGCTGGATTAGTTAAAATGATACATACACAGATGAGGAGGGGACCATCAGTCTTTTGTTAATGCCCTCTGGGGCCCTGGCTTTACACCTGTTGCTGTCAAGGGGCTTAACTGATCATTCCTATAGCTCACACATGGAAAAAATCAGTCTTGGTTTCTCACCAGTATTAAGAACAAGACTAGAAAAAAGGGTTGAAGTGAATATTTCCCAGCAGGTTTTTACTAAATCCTACGTGCAAACCAATAGTCAGGCCAGGGGTTCTTATGAACCCGAACTTTGGTGAAGCATTGTGTTGACACATGGGAAGAAGCCCTTTCTGTCAGAACTGGCTCAGAACCCAAAAGGAAGCAAAGGAAAGGTTAGTTCAGAGAATATTTTGATATTTTTTATTTTTTAAAAAATAGTTAATCTTTTGTAACCTTAAATTGTTCTTAGGAAAAAAAAATTTAGCTTCATGATCAGAAAAGCAACATGTTAGAGTCAAGCTTACAGTTTAACAAAGAAAGCAGCTAAATCGATCTGCAAGATAGACCCTCTGTTATAACAGTTGTTTTGTGTCCAAGCCCCATTCAGTTGAGTACAAGTCTATTGGCAGGGGTTATCTATTGTGTTAAAACAATTGCTAAGCTATAGAGTATTAAAACCTAATACTGAACAAAATCTGGGAGCACATAAATTCTAGTTAAATAGAATTTTTTTTTTGAAACAGTGTCTTGCTTTGTCACCCAGGCTGGAGGGCAATGGTGCAATCTTGGCTCACTGCAACCTCTGCCTCCCGGGTTCAAGTGATTCTCCTGTCCCAGCCTCCTGAGTAGCTGGGAGACGAGCACCACCACGCCTGGCTAATTTTTGTATTTTTGGTAGAGATGGGATTTCGTCATGTTGGCCAGGCTGGTTTTGAACTCCTGACCTCAGGTGATCTGCCCGCCTCGGCTTCCCGAAGTGCTGGGATTAAAGGCATGAGCCACTGTGCCCGGCCTGGTTAAATAGAATTCTGTGAAAGAATAAACTTGAGAAGCTAACAAAAATGTATATTACTTCTGTACTCCAAATGAGAGAATGGCAAGCAGACTGGATTCTGTCTTCATGGAGCTTAGAGTGGTATTTACAAAACAGACAACAAACAAAAGGCATGTTTCAACCAAAGGCCACAGAAAGGGAGAGGAATGAGGATTTGGGGGGTTTCATTTATGCTTGATTCATTGTCTTGTGATATTCTATGTTTGAAGAGAGGCCACCTAGCACAACGAGGTGGAATGCGGGTGGGAACAAAGTCTGTGCAATCAGAGAGACATGAGATTGACCCACACCTTGTTTAGTCATGTTATGCCTTTGGGCAAGTTACCCAAACCTCTCTGAGCTTTGGTTTCCTCATAGAATTCCTATTCATGGCTTGAGAGGAATAAACAGCGTAATGTGTATCTGGTATATAGCAAGTCCTCAATAAATGATGAATATTTTTAACAGTTAATATATTGGGCAAAGATGATATGAGATGGAGGGTATATCTGGGGAAGAGGTTTAAGGAATTGGATGGGAACGTGGAAAGCAAGAAATGAAGTAGAAGGCTATGAAAATAGTATTAGTTTAAAAGGCATATAGAGTTATTAGATGAATCTTCGTTAATTTGAATGCTAGTATAAATACTTTTAACAACAAAAAATAGTCTTTTTGGAGTCTCCACATTCACTTAGCAAAGCATTTCATTTTGCTCCCATCAGTATCTATTAAATCTTAGTGAATAAATATTTAGTAATAGAATCTCATTTTTTCTAAAGCATAGAATCTCTCTCTTCTTTCCCATTTTCTTACAAGCAAATAAATAAATTTTCTAATTATACCAGGCAGCAAATAATTTATCTGGAAGCCCTGTTATATGAAAATTCATGCCTAGTCAGGTGTGTTTAGGGCATTTTTTGTTGGAGTTGGCATAAAAACTCCAATCTCAAAAAATTTGAGGGTCTGTAGCAGCACACTCAGAAGCATTTTCCCGGGAAGTGGCCAATCTAAGCAGCTGTGGCCGATCATAATCCATAGCAAATTCATTGGCCACATTTATTTATTTCTTCCAGGTTGACAGGTAATGGGGAAAGCAAATGCACTCTGGAAACAATGACCTTCGAAAATTGCCTTTGATAATACCAGTGTCTTGGGATGACAGTCATCTGTGCTGGCTTTGCAGCCTCTCCACCTCTGCTTGGCTGAGTCAGATGCCTTCCCTTGGCTTCAGTCAGTAGGAGATGCCAAAATCTGGGGGCACTTGTGACCTAGTGCCACCCGGGTGCCGCCTACTGCTCTCTACCAGCCTTTGCTGTGGGGAAGGAGGCATCTGAGGGCAGAACTTTCTTGGACATCCGGTGGGAAACCTCTCTTCCAACAACCATTGTTTGACTCTGGCATCATAAATCACAAATACATTTACATATTACAAACAAGTAAGTAAAATGCAGTTTAATGATTCCTAGAATAATATAATATAATATAATATAAAAATGATTTATAATATAAAATGATCAAAGCATCATGGGTCTGTTAATAAAATTTTCATGCTAATAAAAGTAATAAAATTATAGATAGTGCTCACTTATTTTGATATTATTATATGTCAAATGCTGTATTAAGCACTTACAACAAATCTCATGCAGTGATTATAATGTGCTGGCAAAGTAGGTGGTATTATATTCATTTTTTCAAATGAAGAAAGACATACACCAAAAGAGGTAAAGCTAAGGTCACGCAGCTAGTAAATGCATTAGTCGTGCTTAAACCCCAGGTCTACTGACTTTGAAGTCTGCATTATATGGCAAACACTCTCATGTTAGGCTCTGTACCATTAATAACATTAGTAATGGATAACCTGGAAACTCTGCACATCGGTTTAAAATGGGCTCATTAAAGCTGCTCTATCTATTTCACGGGACATTATACGTATTAAAAGACATAAACATTTTGAAAGTCCTTTGAAAAAAGTTAAAATAATATGTATATATTTGTGATAATATGTATACATACACAGATGGTGCCCTACTTATGACAGTTCAAATTAACAATTACTTGACTTTATGATGGTACAAAAGCAATATGCATTCAGTAGAAACCATGGTACAGTATTCAATAAATTACATGAGATAGTCAACACTTTATTATAAAATAGGCTTTGTGTGAGATAATTTTGTCCAACTGCAGGCTAATGTAAGTGTCCAGAGCACGTTTAAGGTGGGCTAGGCTAAGCTATGACATTTGGTAGTTAGGTATACTAAATGTGTTTTCAGTTTATAATATTTCTAACTTATGAATGTTCATAAGGATGTAACCCCATGATAAGTCAAGGAGTATCTGCATATATATTCAATATAAATAAATAATACACCTATGCTTTAAACACAAACATGCAAACATACATACAGGGGCACAATGGTATGTGGAGAAAGTATTAAACTTGCAATCTGGAGACTTGGATTTTAGCCTCAGATGTGTGATTTGGATATGTCACATCTCAACACTCACTTGTGAAATGGGGGTGATAATTACACTTAATAAAGAATTTTCACATCTGAAGACTATATGTGCAATATACCACCTATTTATGTATATGTACATTATTTAATCATTTAATAATTATTTATTTTCTACTTACGTACTCCAGAATTATAAAAAATAGAATTCAGAATTTAAAAAAATTTTGCTACAACAGAAATTTAATTCTTTTCTTTATCTTGCTTACCCAGTTATATAAAATGAATATATACTTTCTAATTCTGATATATTTTAACCTTCCTAAATGAAATGGTAAATTACTTAGTATTCTATCATTGCTTAAGAAAAATAGCAGTGGCAGGATCAAGAGTAGGCAGAGCTGACTTAAAAATTTTTGTGTTCAGAGAATTCAGAAAATAAATGCTTACTTTATGACACAAACACCAGTTTATTTTCTGCAGTGTTGTTTTTTTGGAAACAATACGAATTGTTAAATCAATTAAGCTTGTCACCCATTTACTGTATATGGCTTGTCACCCATATACAGCTCTAAAGAACAATCAATTACTCTTTATTAAAATGTAGGAAGATATACAGGATTTATTTATTAAAAAAAAAAACAAGGATCAGAGCATTGCACATAATATTCTATTTCTTGAGTAAAAAGCCAGTGGGGGGTAGTATTTATGTTTGTATTTGCTTATGTGAACATAAAGAAACTTCAGATGGACATATAAGAAATTAAGAAGAGTGGTTTCTATGGGGCAGGGGCTGGAAAGACCCAGAAAGTGGCAGACAAGGGTTAAAGGTAGCTTCACTGTACACCATTTTACAGTTACTGCTTTCTCAGTCAGAATGTAATTTCTACTTAAAATATAAAAGAATTCAAATACTTTTTTAAAAGGTGGATGCTTTAAAGGGATATTAGTCAGAGTTTAAAGTTATGAATCAGATTGCTTAATCCAGATGTCATGTGAGGTCAATCTAGATTAAGAGGGATTGAGTTCTGATTTGTGGAAGAGGTGAATGAAGAAAGAACAGGATACATTTTGGAGCATAATACATCCTGAGGCACCAGATGTTAAGGGGGTTACACTGATGACAAGATTTAAAATGTGAACTGTGGCATGGGTTACCAACAGCAGGCAGGCATTCAGGAGCCAGGGAGGATTGCAAAGGAGAGGAGAAGGAGAACAAGGATAAACTCCATCTGCTCTGCAATTCTGCCTGGGTCTTTGTAGCTTTACTTCACTAAAAATCAGACCTTGTCGGGCCTTCAGAGTCAGAAAGAGGACTTGGTTAGCATTTGTGGAAACTCACTGAAAAGCATGACACCAGGCAACGTGTGTTACCACCGTGTTCTGCCACCACCCGCACTGGAGCTGGAGTGAAACAAAGATGGAAGAAAGTTCCCAGGGATCTCTGCCTAACATCAGAACTCTTTCCCTGGCATGAAGTCACAGCCATAAAATGGAGGTTATAATACTTAATTTTTTATCTGAGGTGAAGAAATAAGAGAAATAAGGGACCTTTTAGAAAGTCTCACAAAAATAACTGTTCTGAATTATGAACCAGTATTGAAACAAAATGACAGATGAGGCGAAGACGCAATGTGAAACAAGGATGAACCTTTCTGGAAGACAGATGGTCATGGGATCATTCCAAACTTGCTTTCTGTGTGTTTGAATTAGCAGAGGACTTGATCACTAAACTGTTTACAAACAAGGAGAATACTGATCTCAGGAAGATAACATCGCAAGATGTTTCTACAGTGCAAAAACTAAAAATGACCTTTAGGCTTAGAACTGCTTTAACTAGACCATACTTTCGTAAGGAGAAAGATGTGACTAAGAGTAGTGTGGTCACTTGTAGGCACCTCTTTCCCCCCTCACAATAAACAACAATTGCACATCATTTACCTAAAATATTAATCATCTCAGGCATGTGTGAGCTTCTGTCATGCAGTCACTCGGTACCACATCCCAGAGAATTGCAGTGACATCTCTGGTAGAAATTTAAACTATTTACCTGAAAGGAAAGGAAAGTACTCCTTTGTCTGGCTCATTTTCCTAACTATATATTACTTTATGAATCAGAAAAGTTCAGAAAACTTTATACTGAGAAATAGAAAATAGCTAAAATGTGAATTTCATGAGTCCTGTTCCTTTCTCATTTGAATACTGGGCTCGGGAAACATGATGAATTGTGTGGATATTTGCAGCCACTTAAAGAAGGGCTTGTCAGATCTGCACTATTGACATTATGGCCTGAATAGTTCTTCGTTGTGGGGCTGTGCTGGGCATTGTAGGATCTTCAAAAGCATCCCTAGCTTCTACTCACTAGAGGCCAGTAGCACCCTCCAGTTGTGGCAATCAAAAATGCCTCCATACATTGCCAAATGTCCCCTAGGGGACAAAATTGCCCCCTTTGGGAACCACTGACCTAGAGGGTAGCTCATTTTCTGTCTAACTCCTCTGTGTTGATGGGTAACATACCTCAGTCTCATTCAACAGAAATGAAACCCAACAAAGGAAGTAAATGAAATGGTTATCATTAAGCAAAGCCACGTATCAATGAATTGGATGCATTGCCTCTCCCTTCCCCCAACAAAACCCCAGCTGACCACGGCATTTTCTCACAGAATGAAGACTTCCTACTTTCCCAGGCCTCCCACATGAAAGAAAAAAACAAGGCAAAGAAAATTCATTATACACATATAAGTACCAGATACAGAATCATTCCTCCTTATGAAACTTTCCCCAGAAGCTAAAACATTCTCTGCCTTGGAGTAACCCATCCTGAATAGCAAATGAGAAAAGAACTCACTGTTTCCAGAAGAGGTTTTGAGGAATTTCGTCAGGTCAACATTTGGTGGTCTGTTGGGTTTTGGTGGAGGTGGACCCAAGGTAAACAATGGAGGCAATGGCTTCTGCTTTGGAGTGGCTGAATTCTTGTCTCCCTTTTCCTTTTCCTGACTTTGGCCCCATGGCCCCTCCACTGTCAACTTAGAAGGGGCCTTAGGGAACCTGGAAGGAGGAGCCCCTGAGGCCGAGTCTTCCTGATTCGTTTTGCCCTGGAAGGTGTTCTTAGCAGCGTCTATCTTCCTATCTTCCTTTTTTTCTTCACCATTTTTGGAAAGGCCTGAGCCTCCCCTGCTCGCAACAGGTTTCAAAACCACTCCAGGAAAGGGCGAACTTGAAATCTCCCCTGCATGGTCTTTATTTTCCGGGTCTTCCCTTGCTGGTTTTAAAGGGCCGCTTTTGGACCTGACTCCCAGGGGAGCTGGGGACCCCTTTGATGGAGACGCATTCTTCACAGGGCTTTCATCTTCATGGGAGTTCTCAGTACTTAGGGGTGGCTTCTGGCCAAAGGCAGGTTTGGGGAAGAGGGGCTTGGATTCAAGATCTTGTGATGCTGACATAAATTTCCCTTTAACACCAGCCAATTTGGGGAATGCTTGCTTCTGTTCATTTTCCGGGGTTGGAGGAGTAGGCCCAGATTTCGGGCCTAGTGGCTTTAAGTCATGGTCTTGGTTTACACTGTGAAGAGATGGCTTGTTTCCAGGAGGCCAGGGAAACGCAGGTTTGGAATCTTCTTTGGGCAAGTTGATGGGCTTGGGGCCTACAGGTTTCGGAAATCCCACTTTTGCCTCGGGGTCTCTGGTGGTCAAGTTGGCTGGTGTTCCAAATCTTTGGCCTGCTCCAGTGGGCTTTAGAAACGGGGGCTTGGGTTCCTTGTCAGGCTTTTCCTCAGAAGAAGGTTTGACTGCCACAGGTGGCTTTGGGGACCCAAACTTAGGTACACTGCTGGGTCCTGCAGGAGGGCTGGCATTTCCTTGGTTGTTGAATAAGTTCTTTCTTGCTTGTATTCCTGAAGATGAGTTTGGCCCTGTGACTCTGAAGGGTCGGCTATTGACTGAGACATCCTCTGTCGGGTTGCCCCCTGTGTTAAATTTCGCCATGAGGGACTTTACATCTGGCTTTGCATCCTACAAACATAGGGAACAAAAACTAGCTGAGAGACAAAAGTCTTACTTGCACAGTTTAAAATACTATACCTTAAAGAGCTTCCTGGTTTGAGGCCTGCAGTGTTGCTGATTGGTTAGCAAGATATTGTAACATTTCTCTTCCTCTCTGGCAAAATAAATTGCGAGAGTTTCTTGAAAGGGGAAGGCTATGGTTGTGCATATACTTTTTCTTCTGGTTATCTCAGACTGACTTGCTTATTTTTGCTTAAGAAACAAATCCTTTCTTTATTCTCACTGTTTCTCTAGATATCTTGTTGGATTTACTCTAACTTGGTATTATTTATTTTTAAAGTTTCACTTGAAAAAATATGGAAGTGACTAAAAAAGGATTTCTTCCATATTTTATAATTGAGACTCTTAAGTAGAAACTACCTTTAAAAAATGAAAGTAAGTAAGTTCTTCAGTAAATTGAAGCTGTGTGCTTTACACTGCATGGCCATGTTTAACATACATCTCTGTGGTTTGCAAGAGTTTCTTTTTTTTTTTTTTTTTTTTGCTTCTATCCACATTTAAGTTCTGTTTGCTAACAGGGAGATGTGGTGGGAAAACCTTGCTCATTTTTATAAGTAAGTAATAAAATGACTTCTTCTACTTATTTGTAATTATTTAGCACTAATGATTCACCTGTATCCATACTAGCAGGCGAGTGTACTCACTTTCAGAATTGTTCTGTTTAGAGGTCATGCTCTGGAGGCACAAGGGGGAAGATAAGGAAGAAGTAATAGGGACGGGCTGTCAGTCTTATTTCCAGACCTTTCTTTCCACAGTCATCCCTTTTTCTCAGCAGTCCTTTTACTGGGTCCCCCCTGCTTGTCTAGAATTAAGGTATTACATAGCAAAGATAATAGGTATTCACTTTTCTCTGTGAATGTAATCCCATTTTACCTGGGAAAATTAATGGTGTGTTTGCTCTTTGTCTTGAAAGCAAAGAGTTTAAATTTTTAGTTCTTTTAGAAATACTTGAAAATTGGAGACTTTAAAAAATTCACGGAAGTTAACCAATGTGGCCATGACAATTTCCCTTTTCATGCTTTAAAATTCACCCGTAACATGTTTTCCTACTTATCCCCCACCTTTCATTGCCCCATACCCAGGCACATTTTATCTTTCAAGGTGCAAAACCAGATCCCTCTGGTTGGGAAGGCTACTCCCACCTCCTGACTCATGGCACACTTCAGGTGCTTCTAAAGCCCCTATGTTATTTCCTGTTAGAGTGATGAGAACTACCATTTAGTGGGGGGTAAATATATGTGCTTAGTTCTATATCGTCCCATCTTATTCTTACAGTAGTTCTGTAAGAATGATGTTATTTAACCCCATTTCACAAGAAAGGAAAATGAGGCTGGAACTGCAGGAGGATGGCATGGCAAAAGCATGAGAACTGGGTTTAAATCCTAGCCAGAATTGTCATGTGCTTTAAACATGGAATTTGTAAAATGCCTGTCTGGTATACAATATGAGTTCAATATATGGAAATTATTATTAGAACTGTTAAGTAGCGTACTCAAGGCCTTGAATATGCTACCTAACAGTTCTAGGAACTGTGAGCACAGGCAGGCAAACTCAGGTGTATCTGGGGCTCCGAAGTCCAGAAACTGCCTCATTTCTTTTTGTATCCAGGCATCACCTAGCCCAGGGCCTGGCTCCCTCAGGATTCTAATATATGCTTGGGGAATGAAGGCAGGCACTCAGATGAATACCGTGCATAGTGATTTTACAAGAAATGTTGCCCTCAGCAAGAGTTTCTCTCCATACCAAACCGTAGGGCATGTGTGTTTGCAGGGTGGAAGGCTAGGGATTTAGGCAGGAGCAGAAAAGCTAACAGCAGCAATTTCCAGCTTGAATTTTGTACCTTTAATTTATCTCCCTTATCTGAGTTGTTGGAAACTGCTTGTTTTCTACCTTTCCTCCCTTTGCCACTTTTCTACCACCCCTGACTTCCTCAAATCCTCAAATAATTCCCAAAGGCAAGAGGCAGGAAGACAGCAGAACAAGGGAGAATTTGGGTGCTGGGGGAGGGAGTAGGAGAGAATGGGTTGTTCCCTGAACCCTCCGGGAGATCAGAGTTGCAGAGGACCCCAAACGTCAGTACAAAGGGCATAATTATGGCAGTACCAAGAACACAAATTTGCCCCCTAATGAAGGAAGTCTGTCTCTGTGGAAGATGTCTTTTATTCTAGACATAATTCCATATCATATAATGTATATTCTAGATTTATAACAGGAGGCTGCATAGCTGAGTGACTAAGAGCACAGACTTAGGAACCAGGTGGCCTGGGTTTGAATCTTACTGGCTATTTAACCTTGGACAAAAGACATCAAAATTCTTTGGGCTTAGTTTTCTCACCTCCCTAATGGGAATAATAATGTGCACCCATAGGGCTGTTAGGAAAAGTAAATAACTTCCTATATGTAAAGCACTTTAAAGAGTACCTGGCACACTGGAGGATTTCTGATTTTTATAAATCAAGTGAAATGTTAGACATTCTCTAGTACTTTCTCTCTCTGCATCAATGAGGAAATGGAAAGCAAGAGTTTTAAGTGGTATCCTACTTACGTGGCGATTTTATGCCTTGGATTTCATGGGAGGAAAACCCATGAAATACCCTAACCCATTATCAAACTCAGTGTCCTGGTTTTGGTTTAGAAAATATGGAAGTGGTAGATTTAGATTGGAACGTAAGTCTCTCAGCTGCCAACCCAGACCCAGGAGGCAGTGCAATGTCAAAGTTAATAGCACAGACTCTAGGGTTATGACTTGAGTTCAAACCTTGACTTTGCCACTTTACTAACCACGTGATCTAGCATGGTACTTATCCTCTGTGAGGCTCAGTTTTCTACATCTTTAAAATGAGAATAATAACAGTACCTATAGCTCACAGGGTTTTTCTTTTAAAATAAGGATTAAATGGGTAAAGGCATGTAAAGTTCTTAGATAAGAACTGCCTGTAATATATATGTAATAATTGCCTGCTATCTCTGTTTTTCTAATTCGCTAGTCACAAAACATTATTTTCTCTAGGTGACCAAATTCTGAAGTTGCAATCATTAATGTTATGTCCCAATTTTAAAATTAAATTAAAGTAGCTAGAACTAACGTACTCCTGAATAACATAATAGAGTTACGATATTTAAGTTTGGTTTACCTACACTGTGAGACTTGTCACTGGATGTTGAAAGACAGGGAAAGAAAGAGCAACAATTTCCTATGCAGGACATCTTAGAGATCCTTAGCCACTAATATGTCTGGCAAATCAGTAGCCTGCACTCTGCAACTATCTGATCACTAATATTGCCTTCTTAGCTTTAGAGTTTGTTTAATCACGATCACTGTTAATAAGTTTAGTAGATAAAGTGTTCAACACCCAGACTCATCCTTAATCGTAACAATAATAGGTATATTTTTTCTTTAATCATAATGATAGAAAAAGCAAAAATGATTTTTAAAATAGATATTCTCTCATTCTGATTTCATTGTGGATTGAATATCTATTCAATTCTCTAGTACTTTTATTTTTACTTAAAAAAGGGTAGGGGTAATATATTCGTGTGTGATAGAGTGAAAAGTAAGCCTTCTACAACTCCTTAAGTTAGTTCCCCAGTTAGGCTGATGCCCTCATTTACCAGTACAGTATGAGTTCATACCTGTTGTTCTGGAATAATGATTAGCAGTGTTACTTTTTAATCTCAAGCTGAACTTCCTTAAATAATAAACTACATGATGATCTTCCCTGGTTCTCTCTAGAGACAATCACTGTCAACAGTTTCCCATGTATGCTGCTAACCGATGCATATGCAAACATAAACACACACATATTCACACACATACATCCTTCCTTTTCCCACTTTTCACACAGATGGAAACATCTACTCTGCACCTTGTCTTTTTCTAGGACTGATATTCAGTAGATATACACCAGTACAGGTGGATGTATGATCAGCAACCATTTCTGATTGTTTGTACCTATGCCAATTCCTGTTGTTAAATATTTTCAATATTAGCCCTACTTTTTTCCCTTGCCAGTTGGACCATATCGGTGCATGTTATTTGCAGAATCTTTTTAACTTAATGATATCAAGATTGGGCTTCTACTTATTCATCAGAGGAGGTATTTCACAATCTGGAAGACATCAGAGTTTATGATGTTTTAGTAAAACAAAAATTTCATTTGCAATATCTTTTCCAAAGCCATTTGAAGCAATTTGTTATTATTTCTACCTGCTATGTATCCATATAATGCTTAGTCCAGATTACTCACAAACACAGATTTAATAGCAGAAAATCTCTTCATAGAAATTAATTTCCTTTAGCCCTCATATATTTTGCCCTTCCTCACTATCTTCAACGGTATAAACTTTTACATTTGCCACAGACCTTGGGAAAATGTCTGTTAACAAAAATGCTTTTGTTACATCCTCCAGATTTCCAGTTAAAAACCCCAGCTTTCAGAAAATCTTTTTCAGTTTTAGCAATCTACATAAAAGTAATGAACCTAGTAAACAGTTAAAGGCTGAGAGGGCATGAAGGACAGACATCCCATCTTTCTTTCCTAGAAATTTTCCTAGAAAGAAAATTGTCCCTTTTGTAGTTAGTTCACCTACATAGTTACATGTGGAAAACTAAAAATATTTTATCTCTATTATTGGGAATAGGATTTTGTTTTGTTTTAGTTTTATTGTTATATTACTCATGGTTTTAAATATTTCTTGGATATTGTACTAATCTAGTGGTTCTTAACCTGTGCTAGTGGGAATTCCCCCCCTACCCCCGCTGGAGGATGTTTTTCAATGTCTGGAAGCATTTTTGACTAAAATAACCAGCCAGGGAAGGGGTTGGGTAGAGGCCAGGGATGCTGCACATCTGTCCTATAGGAGAGCCTCCCACAAGAAAGAATTATCAGTTCAAAATGCGGATAGTGCCAAGGTTGAGAAACCCTGAGCTAATTCTATTGCTCTTGAACTACTGAAATTAACTTACCAGGAAGTCAGATTTTAATTTTTTTTTTTTTTTTTTTTTACCATAGACTACACTCTAACACCTACAAATAACTGTATAGAAACTAAATGAGCCACTACTAGCAGTGGTTTTTAAAGTTGCCTACCTTTGAAAGTCTCATCTTTAGAATATTCTTTAAAATACAAAAGAAATAAAACTTACATAAATCATGGGTAACTAATGAATTTAAAATGACTTAGAAGTCAGATTTTACCTCCTTAAGATATGTTTGTGTCACTTTTGCAATTAAAGCAAGAGGAGAATTAATCTCTGCTGTGGCTGCTGTTACTCTTCCCTGTATAAAGCCCATAAAAAAGGAATAAAATGACTTCATTTGATTGTATGTAATGCTTCTAATCATGAGGGAGGCAGTAAATGAATAAAATAGTTTACCCAAATTGGTTTTTCAAAAAATCTTTGATAACTTTTTACCATATGTGGAGTTTCTTTATTGTTATATTGAGATAAAGTCGTTTGTTACCCATGACTTATTCGGTTTCAACTGCTGGTTCTTCTTATGGAACAAAATTTGTTTCTGCCACTGCCATCCTTACCCATAATAGGACCCCAGTACAGTGATATCAGAGGGCAACAAGAGGCTGTGAGGTGACTCATGAGTACAGGAGAAAAGGTTCCAGGAAGCCAGCCCTCGTCCTGCCTAAGGCTTTGGAGATTGTAGCCATGGCAGATGAAGATGGTGCTCTGGTTGGAGACCCAGCTTCTGTGGGGCTGATGACTTTTGTTACTCAAACTTAGGACCTGCTCTGCCAAGGTCTGACCAGGAGGTGTAACAAAAAGATTGAAGAGACAGAATGTTCTCCCCTAAGCTGGAGAAACTTACCATCTTTGAGGCAGGAAGCACACTGGCAAAAATTTGTAATAGATTCAGGCAATTCAAATTTTTATAGAGCAATAGGATTCTGCATTACTGGTTTGCATTGCCTAGATTAAAGAAAATAATACATAAGTCCCCCATGAGTAAGCCCTCCATCCCTTCTCATCACACACAACACACACACAATGCACACACACGCACACACACACAGTCTTTTCTCTTTAAAGAGACTTGGTCTGTTGTACCCAGGAAACCTGGAAAAGGGAATGGTTTCAATCTGAAAATAAACTTTCATAAAAATCTTTACTACTAGAAATTACATCAAAAAAACTACCCCAACTTAAGAGTTAACGGTTGCTGGCTGAAAATACAGTACTCCTGACAAGACCCTTCACAGGCATGGTGGATAACAAGTTCCACTACAGAGAATAGAACGGCAGGGATCTTTTCTGTCCCCATTAACACTGTTTAAATACGTTTTTTCTTTTTTTGAGATGGAGCCTTCCTCTATCACCCAGGCTGGAGTGCAGTAGCAGGATCTTGGCTCACTGCAACCTCTGCCTCCTGGGTTCAAGCGATTCTCGGGCCTCAGCCTCCGAGCAGCTGGGACTACAGGCATGTACCACCACGCCCACTAATTTTTGTATTTTTAGTAGAGACTGGGGTATCACTATGTTGACCAGGCTGGTTTTGAACTCCTGACCTCAGGTGATCCACCTGCCTCAGCCTCCCAAAGTGCTGGGATTACAGGCACAAGTTACCGCACCCGGCCTATTTAGATTCTTAATGAATTATAATTTACATGTGTGCTGTTTCCCCAAGGAGATGTAAAAGTAGGAACCTTGTTTTATTTTTCCTCCTCAACAGCAGTTCCCTCCCTGGCAAACAAACAAACACATCCCTGATCCTGGCACATCTCTTTCCATAATATGCATTGAACATACTGGCTGATGGACTGAGTTTACTTAAATTTCACCTTGCTTGGTCATACAGATGGGAGTGGAGAAGATGATTTTCTTAGCTCCTTTGTTGACCTGTAGTTGTGATTTAAGCACTTGCTAATAGAATATCTATTTCATTGCAAATGAGCTGTGGTGGATTCCAGTGGGCTGAGCCTCTGAGGCTGGAGAGAGCACCAGGCCCCTACTTCAACAGGATGTGGGAACTTGACTCTCGCCGCAAATTAAGTTCTTGGGGCAGGAGCCCTCTGCTGCAGGCTCTGGGGGAGGGCATGGGTAGGAGGAGCTGGTGGCGGAAGCACCGGTGGTAGCACTGATTGTGACAACCCCTGTATGTTTTTCTGTAACTTGTGAAGGTGGAGATGGAGCTGCCACAACCCCAGCAGTCAGCGATGCCCTGTCTGCTATGGCGTTGCATTGGTGTCGTGTGGAAAGAAACACCTGACTTAAATGGGGACTTTCTGGGTGGTGTGTGTGCCCCACCAGGTCCCCTCAGACCTTGGCAGAAAACCTCCACAGATGTCTCTGTGCATCATCTCCTGGTCTGGTGTTATTCCGAGCACTGACGATCTGGACCCTTCTCCTGTCTCTACTGTGTTCTCTCTTCCAGAGTGAATTAGAGCAGAAGAAGCAAGATAGCCAGCAGGTAGTAAAGTTTTGATGGTGATGGTTGACCCCCAAATGCTGGTGCCTTGTATACTCTATAAGACATGTGCATCAGTTGGATTTTTGTGTACCCCCTGTTTTTAGAATCAGGAGTTTGACAATCATCATCAATCTACAAATTTGAACCTTCAACATTCTCTTCTGGGTTATCCTACAAAATAGCTCCTGTACAAATAGTTTTGACTTTGCCATGGCCTCTGAGGGCTTGAACATAAATGGATAAGGAAGTTAAATACGACTTTCTAGTCAGGCATGATAGTGCGTGTCTGTGGTCCTAGCTCTTCATGAGGCTGAGTGGGAAGACCGCTTGAGCCCAGGGGTTTGAGTTCAGCCTGAGCAACATGGCGAGACCCTGTCTCTAATGCAAATAATACATATGAATATATATGACTTTCTAGGTGTTTCTGAGGTTTGTATTGCTATATGTTTTTGAGTTCTTGATGTGGATAGAATTAGAATGGCAATAGGATGTAGAGAATACAGAGTTCAGATGTAGATAGTATAGAACAACAAATGGTCCTAAAACCACTTATTTTTCTTATTCTATTTTATAATTTTTATAGCAAATTTAACTTACATTTGTTTAGGATAATTCACTCAGCCTGCATGAGCTGAAAATACCAAATTAGAAAATAGTTTTTCAGGAATTTACATTTGGCTAACGAACTTATAGATAATTGAAAAATGTTTTCATAGATATCTTATTAGTGGCTTATTTGATTCTTAGGCTAACAGTTAATGTACACTTCATAATACAATATAAGTTCTTTCATTTTTTTCTGTTCCTCCAACCTAAAAGAGAGACCTAAATTTCAACTACTATTTCTTATGGTTGTTCTATTTTCATGTATACCCCAATAAAAACTTTGTTTTGCTAAGGACATTTGAAGTCTGAAATAAAAATCCTTGATGTCTGGGAAAGATACTTTTGACAAGGGAAAAATAGAAATGTTATGCTTCCTTTTTCTCCTCAGCCTTCGTGTCACACCCAACAAATGCAAAAACACAGACACACACAGACACGCTCCTGGGTGGTCAATTTCTTTTCTACACTCAACATGATGTTAGAAACTGAAAGTTGATTGTCTACATGGAGTGAAGTGGGGGTGGAGGAATGAGGCTATCTGTGTGGGGTTTTCTAGAGACTTCCTTCCCAGAATGTGAAAAGATCTGTGTGAAAACTGCTAAGAAGAGGCAGAACTCAATGAGTTGAACCAAGACAGGTGGCAGCAGCTGGGCACAGTGGGTGGCTCAAGCCTGTAATCCCAGCATTCGGGGAGGCTCAGGCAGGAGGATTGCTTGAGGCCAGGAGTTTGAGGCTAGCCTGGGCAACAAAACAAGACCTCATTTCTCAAAAAGAATATGCAATATTAGCCAGGCACGGTGGTGAGTACTTGTAGTCATAGCTACTCTGGAAGCTGGGGTGGGAGGACTGCTTGAGCCCAGGAAGTCAGTGCTGCAGTGAGCCATGAATGCACCACTGTACTCTAGCCTGGGTGACAGAGTATGACTTTGTCTCAAAAAAAAAAAAAAAATAAGGCAGGTGGCAGCTTTCAGTCAATGAGAGATCCAGAGTTTGATTTGAGGAAAGTAAAAGCTATACATTAGAAATGGAAAGGCATGGAAGATTCCAAAAAGAGAAATAGATAATATTTTGAAACCTCACTCTATGGAATATGACAATAGCGGGGTATCCTTCCTCCCCCCAACCCTCCCCCTTGTTCCCATTCCATTTTGTCTCCTTTTGAGCTTTGAAGAAAATGCATTCAGTATTTAGTAATCAGGATTAAATAATATAAGCACCTCACACCTCTTAGCTCACTTTTTCTGATAACTGCGCAGTAACAAGACTCTGCCATGAGATGAGCATCTTTTCTCACCTTTGTTATCATGGTGCTCTTCACTTTGGGTTGCACTTTTTCTCATTAAAATTGTGATGTTTTCAATTTCAAGTTTTCCATGGTGTTCATCCTGCTCTTAGGATGCAGCCACTGTCTTTTCCCAGGCATGCTTCTCTTTCCAAAGCATTTCATGGCTTCAGCTGCCCTGGGCTCTCACTTGTCCATTCATTCATGGATTCATTCATTTTCTACTGTGTGTCCTAGAGACTCCTTGCTTAAGTGCTAAATCTATTGTGTGACACCTTGCCACAATCTAGATTAACATCTATGCTTTACTAAAAACACTTTTCTTGGTGAACAAATCACCTTTACACGCCTCCCGCCAAAAAAAAAAAAAAAAAAAACCAACTCTATATATACTCATATAATTATCAAAAAATTCTTGAGTTTAGTAGTTTATACCCATTCCTAATTTCATTATTAAACTAATAATCACATTTTAAAAGAAAATTTCACATATAATACCTCATTTGATTCTCCCAAAGCCCGGTTAGTTCTTAGTGTTATTAATATACCACCATAAACTGAATCACTTAGGCTGTAGCAGGTGGTAGGATGAGAACCAAACTCAGGTTCTGCTTCTAAATTCTGTGCTCACCCTATATGCCATAGGAACCATGACCTTCATTGTCTTTCTCATGTAGTTACTAGTTTAAGTTCTCAGCTCACACACAAAACTTTTTGGCAGTTTCTTATTCTAATCCAAAATGTTTTCCACCTAACTCTAGCAATTGACCTCCTGCCCAAGAATTGTCATTGTAAGGGATGTGATAACATTTGTCCTACTTATGGCTGTGATCCTGGCAGATCTGAGATGAGCAAGGAAACAGAGCAAGACACGGAGTTTACAGGGCTCAAGGCCAAAACATCCTGATTGACTTTACAACATCGTGGCCAATATGAAAAGGGGAAACAACTAAAAGACGACAAACAATTCCATTTCTTTTAAAAATGTTTCGTTTGTGTGTGTGTGTGTTGGTGTGGGGGTGAGGTGTTTAGATAGATGCCTATATTAGGGCTTTTTCAGCCCAACCCTGGCTCCAAACAGCTGCCCCTTAGAGTTGGTTACATGAACCATCTAACTGGTAGTTTAGGGGCTCAGGACACCATTCTGGTTCATTCATTGTCTGCCTGAGATGGTGCTTATTGTTCATTTGGCTTCAGCCTCAAACTTATTACTGGGGGTGGTTGAAGAAGGGTATAAACAGATACTACAAGAGAAAGAAGTTATAATTTGGGAAGTCCCATGGCAAAAATCAGATTGATAACAATGCATTTATATATAATAACTTCTGTCTGAATGAAAAAGTGAAAAAAGTGTTAACATCTTTGGTCAGTTCAAAGAACAACAAAAAAATGAAACACACCAAAACCCTTTCCTGTGTTATGCTTTTCTAAATACTAAATGGTTTTCAAAAGAAAGTACCACAGAGAGAGTCATCTATTATTTCTAGATACATTTTTCTTTTAGTTAAAAATTTAAACCAAATTAAGATACTACTTCACATCCATTTGAATGGCTATAATTAAAAAAAAAAAGCAGAAAATAACAAGTGTTGGACAGGATTTGGGGAAATTGAACACTTGTGCACTGCTGGTGGGAACGTAAAATGGTACAGCTGCTGTAGAAAACAGTATGGTGGTTCTTCAAAAAATTAAGCATAGAATTACCATATGATCCAACAATTCCACTTCTGGTGTACACCCAAAAGAACTGAAAGCAGGGACTTGAGCAGATATGGGTAGATCCCATGTTTATAGTAGCATAATTTACAATGCCAAAAAGTGGAAGCAAACCAAGTGTCTGTTGACAGATAGAGGGATAAACAAAATGAGGTTTATAATACAATGGAATGTTATTCAGTTTGAAAGAAGAAGGAAATTCTGACATAAGCTGTAACATGGAGAAACCTTGAAGACATTATGCTAAGTGAAATAAGCCAGTTGTGAAACAACAAGTATTGGCCGGGTGCCGAGGCTCATACTCAAATTACAGGAAAGCCTGTAATCCCAGCACTTTGGGAGGCCAAAGCGGGTGGATCACTTGAGGCCAAGAGTTTGAGACCAGCCTGGCCAACATGGTGAAACCCTGTCTCTACTAAAAACACAAAAATTAGCCAGGCATGGTGGTGCAAACCTGTAATCCCAGGTTACTTAGGAAGCTGAGGCAGGATAATCACCTGAACCCAGAAGGTGGAGGTTGCAGTAAGCCAAGATCGCACCACGGCACTCCAGCCTGGGCAACAGAACAAGACTCTGTGTCAAAAAAAAAAAAAAAAAAATTATTGTGTGATTTCACTTATGTGAGGTACCTAGAGTAGTCAAATTCATAAAGGCAGAAAGTAGAATGGTGGTTGCTAGGGGCTGAGGGAGGAGGGAACAGTTAATTAATATTTAATGGATATAGAGTTACAGTTGGGAAAGATGAAAAAGTTCCTGAAATAGATAGTGGCAATGTTTGCACAGCAGTGTGAATGTATGTAATGCCACATTTTACCCTTAAAAATAGTTAAAATGGCACATTTTATACTATATATATTTTACCATAATTAAAAATTCAGTTAGAATGTTAAAAAAACAGTGTTTGAAGAATTATAAATTTAAATTAAATGTAACAGTGGATCAGTATCAAACATCTAATATGAATAAAACAATAAAAAATCCACTTGAGAAATATAAGCACAACTCTAACTAGTTTTTGTTTTTGTTTTTTTGTTTTTTGTTTTTTTTTTGACTGATAGGGTAAATAAAAGTATTTTGAGTGGTTTGCTTTGCGCTGACGATGGGGAAATGATGAGAAGCGTATTGTGTGGTAGGATCACCCTGGGGGAAGTTTTTTTAAAGCAGCACTTGCTGTGTGGCCCACCCCACCCTGCTGTGCTCCTCTCAGGGATCTTTTTTAGGGGGACTCACCAACCCAGTCAACCAAGGGTGCCGGGGGGAGGGTGTGGCATCCTGTGTTGTATTCAGAGGCAAGCATTATTAAAGACAAGTGGGATCCTGGATCTGTCTTACTCTTATCCTCACATCTTTCTTGATCAATTACTACCAAAAGAGTGGCAGAAATTCAGTGGCAAGGATGGGGGCAGCTTTTGGAGTGGGTACCCTGATTTAGCACAAGTGAATGGGATTGGAGTGCAGATGCTGGTTGCTTGTCTATAAATTATGCCCATGTATATGCCAAAAAGATATGGCCATGTATCAGAATCTATGAATGTGACCTTATTTGGAAAAAAGGTCTTTGCAGGTGTAATTAAGGATCATTCAACGGAATTATTCTGGGTTATGTAGGTGGCCCTATATCCAATGACCAGAGTCCTTATAAGACACAGAAGAAGAGAAGACAGCAGAAGAGGAGAAGGCCATTTTATAAGAGAGGTAGAGGTTTTAGTGATGCAGCCACAAGCCACGGAATCCCTGGAACCACCCGAAGCTGGAAGAGGCCAGAAACGAATCCTCCCCTAGAGTCTTCAGAGGGAGCATGTTCTGCCGACAGCTTGAGTTTGGCCTTCTGACCTCCAAAACTGAGGGAGGATAGATTTCTGTTGTTGTAAGCTGCCTAGTTTGTGGTACTTTGTTACAGCAACCACAGGAAAATGATACACACCCTTACAAAACTCCCAAATTACCTTTTTTCATGTGTGTGTATAATATGATTTTTAATATTGTGTGTATTTATATTAGCATATATTAGAAATCTCTAATATAAAAATAGTGCTATGCATATTGTTAAAATTCTACCCGCATCTCCCTCCTTTGTTCACTTTTTTGTTTATTTGTTTGTTTTTAAATTTTATTTTAAGTTCTTTCTGGGATACATGTGCAGGATGTGCAGGTTTGTTACACAGGTAAATGCGTGCCATAGTGGCTTGCTGCACCCCTCAACCCATCACCTAGGTATTAGACCCCACATGCACTAGCTATTTATAGTGATGCTCTCCCTCCCCCTGCCCCGCAACATGCCCCAGTGTGTATTGTTCCCCTCCCTGTGTTTGTGCTGGATTTCTACAAATGTCCAATAGTCTATGTGGATGAAGTTTAGGAGGAAGGGAAAAAAGATTGTTTCATCATCATTTTTTGCTGCACCACCATTTGTTGCCATATTAGAGGTGACATCCCAGCTGAGATTATTCCTGACTTGGAAAGACTAAGTTGGGAATTAGTCACAGGCAGCAGGTGAGTTTGGTGGCATTTCACGTACACTTAGAAGCAAAGTCATCCACTGCTCTGACCAACTCTCATGGCACAGGCCTCAGCAACATGATTAACAAGGTTATGTATTGAATTTATATAGCTAAATGGTTTTCCTGGTTTCTTATCTGTTTAGAGAGGCTGATTAGCAGAGGTAGAAAAACAAGAAAACCACTGAGCTTTCCAAATTTATCAGAGAAACCCCAGACCAGCTTCTGATGGGGGAATATTCCTTGACTTCCAGAGCTTCCCACTGGATTTTCATCCTGCCCAAAGACATTCTAGGTTTGTTCCTAGTGACCAATAGAGAGCATTCCAACAATCACTTCTTATCAGTCAGCAACTATATAATAAATACCTGGGACATGCTTGGCCCTGGGCTTTCGTAAAAAGAAAGGAGACAAATGGGCCTTAAAGGTAGAACAATTTCAATTAGAAGCCTGTACGAGGTTTAGAAGCACAATGTTTGAGAAAGTAAAAAATCCTTAACCATCAGCGAACCAAGTCCTTCATTTTACAAAAAAGAAGTTGGGTAAGCTATCTGTCCAAGGTCACACAGCTGGGTCTCTCCCTTGCTCATCCTCTGAGCTTTCCACTGCGCTGTGCTGTCTGACCTGTGGGGTACCAGCTTCTACAGCAACTTACTCTTAAGAAACAGTCACAAGAAGAGAGGGCAACCCGGATTGCCTTCTTGGCCAGGTGCTGTGCTAAGAGCTTTTCAGGGATCACCTCATAACAGGTCTATGGAGACGTTATTGTTATCCCCATTTGACAAATAAAGAAACTGAGTCATGGAACGATTTAGGAACTCGCCCAAGGCCCACAGCTGGTGCGTGGCGGAGACCACCTTCAAGCTCAGGATCTTGATTCTGGAGTCACAGTCTTAACCTCAACCTCTGGAACCACAGCCCAAACCTACCAGCGGGCCATGGTTCATTCTCTTTGCTTTCTTGTTTTTAGAAATGTTCCTTTAGAGGCAGCCTCTAGTAACACCTCAGACAAGTGAAATATCATTTCTACTTCACTGACCTCTCTCTCTTGTGAACATATTGTATAAATGGTGGAAAATGTGGTTTTAAAAGTACATTGAGGCTGGTAAAAGCTTCAAAGTCACCGCCTGCACTTACTCTTTGAACCACTAGATGTCAGTGTGATTGTTCTATGAAGCAGCCGTAACTTGCAAGGTGTCTCATTGCCCGGGAAATCAGCTGCGGCGAGCTTCCAAGCCTCTGGACTACAGCAGAAGCTGGGGGGAATTTGAAGCCCAATGGTAGTAAACAAATGATGGACATGACAATCAGGCAGTGTGGATTTCAACCTTTACAATAATTTCTCAAGGGAAACAGAATCCATTTTAGCCTTTCCTTTTTGAAACAGATGGTCAACTTTTCCATGGGGTGCCTTAAGTGCACCATAACTCCTTTGATATTCAGGATCACCTTTAATGGCATATCATAAAATAAGTGGTTTTATTGGAAAGAGCAACCTTATCCTTCTCCCCCTCACCTATCACTTACGATTAATTTCTTAAGGCATTGGACTATTTGAAGTGCGTGTGTCTCACCTTGCATGGGGACGTTTTGCTCCACTTAAAACCTCCGCTGGCATTCTCATAGCATGGGCAGAAAAACACAGCCGCAGCTTCACCCTTCCTGTGATAAACCCGTCTGTTTTCCACACAGAATTATTTGTATTTAATGCAAAAATATTTAAAATGGTGAATATTAATAATCTATTATTTTACATTAGTATTCAAAAAGTGTATATAGTTTTTTCCCCTCAACAACTCCATGAGATAAGTTCTATTATCATCGCCATATTTAGATGAGAAAACTGAGACATAGAGAGGTTAAGTGGCTCTCCCAAAGTCACACAGCTAATAGAAAGCAGAGTCAGAGGCCCATTTTCTATTAATTACTTCACTGCAAATCAAGTTAAATAGAGGGGGGAAAGGCCTTGTGAATTTTTCAGAAGAATCAGCAATGTATACAAGAAAGGCAAAGGCTCCGATGAAAATTTGGAGTTGCTGGTTGCTTTGAAAGGCCTCCTTGGCTGATTTGCGGCTGTTTGTCATCATTTGTCCAGTTTGCCAGGATTCCTTCTGAGAAGGCATAACTGATGGCAGTATAGTCCCTTTCTTTAGTCTATGTAGAAATCTCACATGAATGGCCACCTCCTGCCAGGTTTGGAGGAAATTGCAAGTTACTCTTTCTTATCAAAAGGATGGACACATGTTTGTTAGAAAACAGGATGAAATAAATCATCTGTGCCCAGCTCTGTTGGCAATAAAACCTTGTTTCTGGTTTCACTGCAAGACATTATTCAACACTAGTGGCACCAGAGGTTCCAACAAGAACACATGAGAGGCCTTATCCGGTTACGAAACAGCAAGTGACAGACACATTCCTGGCCACATTTTTATCTGCTTATCATCCTTTTGGCTACAATGAGGCTGAGTTTTAGTGTCTCATGTTCATCTCTTTTGCTATTTTCCAACAGAACATGCATTTCCTTCAGTTATTCAGCTAGTAGAGTCTGTATGCCAGAATTTGGAAGTGGTGCTTTTTTCCTGCTATAAAGAATTACACATTTATTTGAAAGAAGAAACCTAGGCATATCTGTTACCTGACTCCTGCAGAATAAAGTGGAAGGATGGCCTCCTTTAGTGGATCTTCCCGGGCCAGGGTCTGGGACCCACTCACTTTTTGCTGTTGCATCTGCTCTGCATGTGGAACTCAAGAACTGAGGAGTTTTCTGATGCCTGGCAGGGTTTTGTTCAGGGCAGTGGTTGAGTGAGCCACACCTCCCTCCCGCAACCAGGCAAACTTAGACAAGAAAAGTTCTATTATGCCCTCAGGATATTGAGTAAGAAGGAGGAGAAAGGGGAACTTAAAAGTGCCTGTTCAGCCTGGATACTTCTGCTGACATTCCCACCAAGCATGTGATATTTAAAAGTGTAAAACCAAAACAAGGTTCTCCTGCCTTCCACCATATTTATTCAAGAGGAAGAAGCTGTAAGTTCTTTGGACCTGTAATCTTCCCACACACCCAGAGGTGTCACCTGCAGTGGGGGCCATAGGGGGTGCTTACAATTAGAAAGGTCCACTGGAGCATGTGGAATATTTGGAACCTAACTGCACCTGAGGTCAGGAGGTAAAGTGGGGCGCTTGACCATATCAACTGAAGGGTGGTCACTCATGTGCTGGAAAGCCCACTAGACTCACTCTGTCGAGTCTCTGTTAGACTATTCTTCAGGCTGGAAGAAATGGAGTATTTATATGATAATCCATGTGAAAAGACTATCATCGGGGCTGAGTGCAGTGGGTCATGCCTTAATCCCAGTACTTTGGAAGGCTGAGGCAGGAGGATTGCTTGAGACCAGGAGTTCAAGACCAGTCTGGACAACATGGTGAGACCCTGTCTCTACAAAACTATAAAAACATTAGCCAAGTGTGATGGTGCATGCCTGTAGCCCCAGACACTTGGGAGGCTGAGATGGGAAGATTGCTTGAGTACAGGAGTTCAAAGCTTCAGTGAGCTATGATTGTACCACCATTGCACTCCAGCCTGGGTAACAGAGCAAGATCCTGTCTGAAGGGGAAAAAAGAAGAAGGAAGAAAGACAGAAAAAAAAAAAGAGAAAGAAGAGAGAAAAAAAGAAAAAGAAAGAAAGAAAGAAAGAGAAAAGTAAAAAGAAAAGAAGAGAAAAAAGAAAAGAAAAAGAAAAGAAAAGAAAAGAAACCCCCCAAAACAGAGGCTACCATTGGGACTAAATGAGATTTTAACAAATTGTGGTTGTGAAATTAACCTCCCCCACCTTCCTTCTACTCATTCATTCATAAACATCAAACACTTACTGTGTGGGTCAAGCACTGCCTAAGACTAGAAAGATGGAGAAGACGAGGATTTTCCTCTCAATGGCTTATAATCTTACAGACGTTATGCCAGAGATGGTCACTTTCCTCCCAGTATGATTTTCCCTTCTTATAGAGTAGTGGGGTCAGCAAACTATGGCCCACGTGCCAAATCTGGCCTGCAGAATGTTTTGTTCAGACCTCAGGCTAAGAATTTACATTTTTTAAGAATTGTAAGAAGAGGGAGAAGAAGCAAAAGAAGACAATGATGACAACAATGATGATGACATGGCTGAGATTGTATATGGCCTGAAATATTTACTATCTAGTCCTTTTTTTTATATTTTCCTCTAAATGATAGAAAAAGTTTGCCAAAAGTTTAGGATGCTTATTCTATCCTAAGAAATCTCTGGCTTTTTACCTGGCCCACAGCTACACAGGACAAGGCATTTTCTAGTCCCTCTTGCCATTAGATTTGGCCATATGGTTAAGTTTTAGTCAATGAGATCTATGCAGAAGGGATCTATGTAGCTTCTTGGTGGTTCCCTAAAAGAGGGCCCCATCAAGCTTTCTCCTCCCAGCTGGCTGGGATGCTGTGGGGGCCTGAGCTCTTCTGATCCAGTGATGACTGAGGTAATACCCTAGGCATGATGGAGCCAGAAGATAGAAGGACCTGGCCCCCGACACAGGAGACAACCCCATCCACTGGATTTTGCTAGATGGTTATAAAGAAGGGAACAGGAGGAAAGACATTTAACTTTTAAAAATCAGTGTTATGTTGTGTCTCTTTTGCTGCAACCAAACATGTATTATAACCACTATAGAGATAGACACTGTATAACCAACCATGACACACTGTGATGAGTGTTAAGCTCAAAGTACGAATAAAGGCCTCTGGAAATACCCAGGAATATGTAATTCCTTCTGCATGGGGGCAGAAGAGTTGAGGAAGACTTTACCTAATATGGGACAGTTGATCTTGGGCCATGAAGGAAGCCTAATTGGAATTTGGGATTATTTGTTTTTCTTCTCCTCTCTGCCAACCTCTAGGTGGCTCATGCCTGTAATCCCAGCACTTTGGGAGGCCCAGGAGGGTGAGTCACCTGAGGTCAGGAGTTTGAGAGCAGCCTGGCCAGCATGGTGAAACCCTGTCTCTACTAAAAAATCCAAATATTAGCTGGGCGTGGTGGTGGTGCATGCTTGTAATTCCAGCTACTCAGGAGGCTGAGGCAGGAGAATTGCTGGAACCCAAGAGGCAGAGGTTGCAGTGAGCTAAGATTGCAGCATTACACTTCAGCCCAGGCCAACAACAGCAAGACTGTCTCAAAAATTAAAATAAAATAAAATAAAATAAAACAAAATAAAATAAAGTAAAATAAAATAAAATAAAGTAAAGTAAAATAAAATAAAATAAAATAAAATAAACAATCCACCAAAAGTAAGCAACACACCCTGTCTTCAGGGAATGTACTGCCCCCTCTCCTTTTTCACCTGGCTCACTCCTGCTCTGCTCCAAAGCCCAGTGTAGATATCATCTTCTTTTGAACTTTGTCCCACAAGACTGGGTAAGGCCTTCTGAGTTCTGGCGCTTGTACTCTGTTTTAGTTGTTGGAGACATGTCTGTCTTTCTCACTAGATCATGAGTTCCTTAAGGGTTGGTGGTAACTGTGGCTTATTTGTCCTGGATTTCTAGCTTCTAGTACATCACCAGGCACACAGAAGGCACTTTATAAACATTGAGTAAATTAATTTATTAGAGGCCAAGGGTAGCTTCCTGGTTTGTGGGGCTGTTACTTTTTTTTTAATGAATTTGTCCTAGGAAAGGAAAGGTGAGCCCTGCAATTTATATCTCTCAGTCTCTGTGTCCTCAAAGTATATACATTTTTAAAAGTTTGCTTTCCAAAAAGGAAGAAAAGAAATGTACACATTTAGAAAGTTTTAATTTAAAAAATTGAAAGTTTCGCTTGATATGAATGGTCTCTATGCTTAGTAGTGTCTGAAAGGTTTGAAGATTTAATAAAAACAACTAAAATGTTATGAGCTGAGTTTAGTAACATGGTATGTTTCTGAAATAAGTGGAAGTATAGATACTTGCTCAAATTTATCTTATTTTGAGCTTTTCTTATTATTACATAACAATAAACATTCATTTTTCTATTTTAATAAAATCTTTACTCACAAAGGAAAATTTGTGCAAGAATATTATTTGATTACAAGATGATGATACTGATAATTACATTTGATTCTCCCCTTTGTCACTCTGTGTTATGTGTCTTATAATCAGTAAAAGAGGAAGGGGAACAACATGCACTGGGGTCTGTCGGGGGAGGGCAGTGGAAGGGAGAGCATCAGGAAAAATAGCTAATGCGTGCTGGACTTAATTCCCAGGTGATGGGTTGATAGGTGCAGCAAACCACCATGGCACACGTTAACCTATGTAACACACCTGCATGCCCTGCACATGTACACTGGAACTTAAAATAAAATTAAATTTAAAAATAAAAAATAAAAGCAAAAGCATTGCTTTTGATGCAAAGCTATTTTACTACATGCTTTGGCTACATGCAATCAATTTTCTGAACTGGCAAATTAATGTAAGACTTTAAGACACCGTATAGTACTAGTATTTTCCCCTATCATTTAGAGGAAAATACAAAAATATGAGGAGCATATTTTCCTTTACATATAGTCCTTCTTGAGATGGTGTTAATAGAAGGTGAAGTTGGAAAGAATTACTTGCATTGTTTCTAAAGGAAACCAATAATTTAATATTATGTTATTATTTGAATATGAAGTTTTCATTATTTTTGTGGCTATTCACTAAAGGCCTTCATAGATTACAGGGAAACTTGAGCAATTAAATTAAAAAAAAATTCAAAGCCTTCTGAAATAAAGTTTTTGGTCTTATATCTGCTACAGAATCATAGCTAACACCTCAGTGCTTCTGGATATTTTATTAAATGTTTAGGGCTTCCATTCCCCCATGCAAGAGTAATTCTAAGCAAATGATGAATGTCTCAATGAGTAGCTCATTCTTTGTGGATATGAAAACTAGGTTTCCATTTCCCTATCCAGTGCAGCTGTATTGTGCAATACAAGGAAATAAAACCCTAGGTAAGAGAATTAGAGTGGGGGTGGGTGTAATAGAGATAGAGAAGATCAGCTTATTCTCAACTCACTACTCCCAGTATCAAATATCCATTTCAGATAGAAGAATTTCTGTCTTTATACTCCAGCCCAAATTTCCTACTGTTCCTATCTCATCCCACACTCCCCTCTTCTCCAGGTGGAGAAACTCTATCCTGTGCTGTCTGCTCCGTATAATGACGACTTTGAGGTGTCAGCCTGTTCATGACTATCACTTGTCAATATGCTTGCTTCTCTGTCTTCTAAATTAAATACTGTACTTATTGTTGTACTTACTAGCAATTATATTTTTCTACAATTAAAAAAATGATAAAGTTAATATTCTCAAAGGAGCAAATAACATGAAGATGATGGCTATTCCAGCCATCTTTCAAGGAAAGGTGATCTGGTTCTGGTGGCCAAGCCAGCTCTGCTATGCCAGATTAAAGCCTCCAGTGACTTACTCAGAAAACAAATCATGAATGTGTTTGAAAGTGAAATGGTTTGGCCTCCAGTCAGCCTTTAGCACAGTCCTGACGGTTTTCCTTACTACAGGGATTGGGCGTCCTGTGAAGACAGATGGGGGAGGGCTGCCACCTTCTGCTTGCTCACCCAGGGATAGCTTCCCAGGCTTTGCCACTACTCCAGACTAATGAGCAGCAGATGAAGCTCTGATGAGTCCACGCCTTTCTGGAAGCTTGTCGTTGCCCTGCCAACATATGTTGAGTTGTCAAGAGCTCTGTCTTTAAGCCAATCACATCCTGATCACAGTTCATTAAAGGTATGTATTCCTCTAGTGAGCTCATTGTCTGTTGTCAGAAATCACTCAGTGCCCAAACACATTAGGATGAGAATGGACTGTGTAGGAGAGAAGAAAATAAATGGGTTCTGCTTATTTGCTTTGACTTTAACAGCTACTTCCCCTTATGCAACTCAACGCTCACGCACACATATCAGAGAAACATTATCATCTGCAAGCTGCAGGACTGGCTTCTATTTAATGTGTAAAAAGTGGCTTTTCTCTACTTGCCTCTCCCTAAATCCTTCTAACCTCAACCTCTTTCCTCTAACCTGCTCATTCTTCCTGCTTTCTTCCAAGTAGGAAACTACTTGGTTAACATCAGAGATTTTTCCACCTCCAAGCTTCTAAAATTCTAGAAATACATTTACATTAGGGAAAGTTATAAAGGACTTGAATACTTTCCAGAGGTTTTTGCTACATGGGGTTTTATTAGTGGACAAAACCTTATAAAAGATGTCAACAATCTTTGAGAAGCAGAGGTATGAGAACTGTGTCTGCTTCCCCACTTCACATCCTTGAATCTCCTCCTGACTTTCTGCCATGCGGAAGAGTGGTCACTGAAGATTTTTGGTTTTGTACAGCTAGCAGTAAAATATATTTGAGTATGCACTGCAAAACTGTGAATATTTATTAATGAACCCACATATCCATGTATGTATATAAATGTGTGTGTGGTATGTGTGTGTCTGTTAAAACATTTTAATTGACAACATTAGGCTGGGACAGCTCCAGAGTTTTATGTTTTTATGTTAGCAAACCAAAGTCCAATGTAAACAATAAAATAAACTTTACCAATTAGAATGGTCAACTAACTTCTAAGTAAAGACTTTACCAATCAGATACTGCCAGCTAACCTCTAACTAGTCTTTTTGCTCTAACCAGTCAGATATGTTTTCTTTTTTTTTTTTCTTAGTGCACCTATGAAAACTCACTGTCCATGCAGCGGGGGTGGAGTTTTCTGAACCTTTGTGGTTCTGATGCTGCCTGATTCATGAATTGTTTTTTATTCAAATAAACTGTTAAATTTATCTTGTACAAAATTTTTCTTTGAACAACATGCACATATATTATGAATATACTTTAACCATTATAAAATGCAAACAAAAATAGAAAATAAAGGAAGTTTTTAAAACATAAGATTTCTAACAATTTCTCTTCTTGTCCAATGAACTGTCTTGAACCCTCCTCCTGAGATATTTACTTTATTTTGGAGGCAATTGATAAAAAGAGTGGAGAGAGAAAATCATAGCACTAGAAGTAGGCAACACATACAGGGATCTTTCAATAAAACTACAATGTTCACCACTGGTTGGTTCCACTTTTTAAATAGTGTTAACAAGTTCCTTTGCTCAGCATGCAAGTGTGCACCCAGCCCACAGTCTGATCCAAGGCTTATTTCGTCACAGCATTTTGCCTCTGCAGCAGGCCTCTTATGGGTCCCTGGTGCACACTTCTGAGGGTCTCACTATTGCTCTCCTGGCTAAGTAACCACATAAGGGACATTTTCCCCTGAATGTGCAACAGGCACTATCCACACAAGACTGAAAGGTGAGCTGAGGATTGGCTTTAGACTCCTTTCTCTGACTCACATGTTCATGTCTAATCAGCATGTCCTGTTGCTGCTGTGTCCCGAGTGTTGTTTGAATCCAGCCTTTTTCCTCCTGTCTCAGTGAACTACCTTCATCATTTCCTGCCTTTTTAACTGCAGTGGCTTCCGATGGAATTGTTCTGCCTCTAATCCTTTCTTTGTAGGATTGTCAACATGATCTTCCTGTGATCAACTGGACGATATTTGCTCAAGCCTTTCACTAGCTTTCCAAACCTTTAGAGAGAAAAAAAAAAAAAATCAACTCTTTAAGAGTACATACAAGCATTTCCTTCATCAGACCTTACTACCTCTTCGCTTTCAGGTGGCATTGCTTTTACTTCTCTGACTTCATGTCTTCTTCCCCCATTGTCTTACCCTTTGTTAATCCACCCTTTTTCAAACTCAGCTAGAATTTCACCTCCTCCATCAAAGTCTCCTCTGACCCTTTCAGAGTATGTATTGCATCGTATAATAGCATTTTACATCTTCATTCTACTAGATCTTGTCAGAGGTAGAATTCACTTCTTAAATTTCCTGTGTGTCTTTAGAACAGTAGTTCTCAAACTTTAGTGTTCATAAAAATAACCAGAGGAGATTCTAAAAGTGCAGATTCCAGATTTAGTAGGCTTAGGGTGGCACCTGGCAAACTGCTATTGTAACTAGCTTCCTCCTCAAAGTGACTTTCATTTGTCATTCTTAGAGTTTAGTACAGCATTAGGTGCTCGGGCCATCAATAAATGTCAATAAAAGAAGGCATTCTCTATCTCTTATCTTTCCACTTTTGTCTTTGGGACTTTTGATAGACTATTTCTGGGTGCAGAGAATAAAACTCACAGCATAAATCTGGTCTTCAGACCTGTTTTTGTTGCATATCTGTGTGTGCAAACACATATACATTCACATAAATTCACACACACGCACATACATTCATATAAATCAATTAAAAGTAGTTTGGAAAAGCATAAAATGATGGAGAAACTTGCCTAGATTAAAATATACCAAAAAGATGTAAAAATCAAGTGTAATACATAACTCTTGGTTGGATTCTGGTTTGCACAAAAAAAGTTGATAAGATAATTTTGGTACAACTGGAGAAATTTCAATACGGGCAATTAAATGGTATGAAATTATTATTTTTCTTAGGGGATGACAATAGTATTGTGGTTAAACTAGAGAATGTTCTTATTCTTAGGAGGTGCACGCAAAGATCTGTAAGAATGAATTGTCACAATTTGAAGACAACTTGTCTTCAAATAACTTAGGAAATAATTTATATACACACATTATATGGCAAAACATTAACAATTTGGGATAAATCTAGATGAAGGGGATATAGATGTGTGTTGTACTGTTGTTTAAGCTTTTCTGTAGATTTTAATTTTTAAAAATAAGAAAATATAAACACTAGAGTGATTTCATGTAACAATGCAGATTTCTAGCTTTCCATGAAAAGTCTGATTCTCTGATGCAACAATTTGTTGGAGCTCTGAAAAGCCTCCATAGTTTGCTATAATGGCTTCCCTCATTGATGTCATCTGCCTGAACCCAGTAGGCATTTGGTTTGCAATCCATAATAGAAAAAATTTCAACTCCTTAATAGCACATATAAAACTTTCCTTTATCAGACCTCATTGAGTCATGAGACTTTGAAATTCTCCTCCTGATTCTCTTTATAGAATTGTTTTTCTTGAATCCCATAAGATTGACCCAAAATGTTTTTCACCAGGGAAGACCTTTCACCTTGCGAGGGCCAACTGGGAATTGGGAACAGAAGGCTTGAGTAAGACATATACGCTGTTTCCATTCTTGACACACATATAAAGCCCAGTGCATCTCTCTAAGATCAATGATCAGATTGGAATAAGAGATGAAAAACTCAGAGACAAAGGATAACTTTTAACAAGAGCAATAATATTATTTCCACCTTCTAGGATCTGGGGTCCTGGTCATACAAATCAGGATGAATAGGATACACTTGGTTGGTAGATAGATACGTAACCTCAAAGGAAACACAGTGAAATCATGATAGAGACTATCTTTGGGAAGCAATGGCAAGAAATAGGCCTGAGGAAGAATTATGACTGAATTTCAACTTTATATATAATGTTCATTCTTTTCATATTAGAAAGACTTTAAGCAAAGATGACAAAATCTTTGCCAGTTCTTAGTGATGAATACATTGTTGTTTCTTATATATTCTGTTTTTTCTGTTTGTAAAATTTCTCAAAACAAACAAACCAAAATGTGTCTACCCCTCATGGGACAAAGATAGCCACAAATATTTTGTACCATGGACATGCCAACTTTGGAAAAGTTGTCACCTACAGTAATGTGCTGTCAGTTTCTTTCCAGAACTGAAGGAAGTGGAAGTAGAATCGTAAGACTCCAGTTTTCTTGAATACTATTGAATATTAGGAATCACTGATTTTAATTTCAAATCACCAGGGTCAACAATTTTGATACTGTATTTCCCCATTATTCCCCAGTGGTTAAAGAAAGAGGCTAGCTGAAGAAAATCAAGACAAACTTCCCTTCCTTTTTTTTTTTTTCTCACTCTGAAAGCTAATAAAGCAAGATCTCTGAATTATAATGTAATCTTTCCTCCTTTTTGGTTCTGGGAGCTAATAAATTTTAAAACACAATTAGGGTATTACAGTTGATGGCCACTTTGGGACTTTTACCTAAACACAGCTTTCCCTCATGATAAAATTAGGATGGTTCTTTTATCCACTATAATTTTTTTTGTGTGTGTAACGCATGAAAATAAAATGAACTAGTAACAAGGCTTTGTCTTATGGTGGCAGAAGATCTCATCTCTCTGTGTGAAGAGTATGGCTGGGATCCTAGGACTGGAGTCTGTCCTGATTCAATGTCCTGCCTTGGCCAGAATGGGACTGGGGCTATCAAAAGGAGCCTGGGACTCACGACCCAGGGAACAGTGGATGAATATTTTAGAAGACAGGGGCTGATATTCCCTTACTAAAGGATCCATGTAAAACACAGTAGGGCTCTGAGCTTGTTGGGATGGGATTGATGTCCACCATTTCCCGGTAGAGAAATGCAGACAACAAGCTGCTTGCACGAAATGCGAAGCTAATTTGTTCTATAGACTCATTCTCTGCAGTGTTAAGAGAGTGACTATAAAAAAAGAAAACCCGAGGAGAAATCAGCCATTGTCCAGACTTAAATAAAATGACAGTGGAAACTAGTAACTCACCTGAACTGTGTCCATTTCCAGAATTAGTTGAAACTCTAAACTCCTTTGAGTCTGACCAAGGTGGGTGAGTTGGGGGTACATCCTTTGATATTCACTTTTGACATTTATGTCTGCCTTAACTTAGGGAGATGATTTGACTTACTGTATGAAGGTCAAACAATGATTAATAGCTACCTTTTTTGTGGGATTAACATATTCCAGGCAAGGTGCAGGGAATTTATACAGATTGTCTAATTTAATCCTCATAATATTGCCAAGGTGACGATTATGCCTGTTTTAGAGATAAGGGCACTCTGGTTTAGAGAGGTAAAGTGAGTTGCCTAAAAGGCAGAAGAGGTCCTGAAACTTAAGTCTGTATAATGGCCCAGATCCACTTTGTTAAATACACCCAGTGATTCTAAAAGCTGGCTTCGCAAGGCTTCACAAGAGAATAACCTGAGGGTAATTTTACCAAATGCTGACAGCCGACCCCATGTGGTTCAATTAAATCACAGTACTTGGGTGAGGTGTCTGGGCATCTGCAGTCTTCAGAGCTCTCAGATGGTTCTAATGGGCAAATCAAGATCGGGAATCTCTGAAGTACTTTATACTGCTTCCAACATAACTAAACTCTTCGTATAGCGAGGTAAACAAAATAATGTCCCCATCTCCCAAAGGATGTCCACCTCCATATCCCAGGAACTGTGAGTATGCTACCTTATATAGCAAAGGGGAATTTGCAGGAGAGCAATTAGGTTAAGAATCTTAAAATGAGAAGATTACTCTGGATTATTTTGGGAGGACCCGAGTAACCGTAAGGATCATTATACATGGAAGCAGATGGCAGGAGGGCCAGTGTCAGAGTGATGCAGCTGAGAAAGACTAAAGACTTGATCAGCTATTGTTGACTTTCAAGATGGAATAAGGCCATGAGCCGAGGAATGCAGGCAGCCTCTGGAAGCTGGAAGAGGCAAAGAAATGGAGCCTCCCCCAGAACCTCCAGAAGAAGCACAGCTCTGCCCATGCCTCAGAGGCTTGCAGACTTCTGACCTCCAGAACTATAAGACAATAAATTTGTGTTGCTTTAGGCCACTAAATTCATGGTAATTTGTCACAGCATATATATATGTGTGTGTATATATATATGTGTGTGTGTGTGTATATATGTGTATATACGTGTGTGTATGTGTGTGTGTGTGTGTGTGTGTGTGTGTGTATATATTCTTCCACATCCCTGCAGCTTCTCTTCTGTCTTAAACATGCTTACAGTCACTTTTTTTAAAGTCCTATCACTATGTAAAAATGTATTATTACTTCAGTGAGTTGGCCTTACCTAGACACCCCTTCAAAGCCATCATCCACAAGGCTGATGTTGGCATTGCAGTCTAATGACTGAAACCTAACTGCACAGGGTGTAGCTGAGAATTGCTGACACTGTGGGAACTTAGACTTCCCTGTCTCAGTACACACACACACACACACACACATACATACATACACACGTACATACAATATTAGTAGAGTGAATGGAATGATTGATTGTCCCAGGCCAACCATAATAAAAATGGAGCATAATCTTGTGCAAATATCTTTCCATTTAAAAAGGAAAATATACTAAAGTGTTATATCATTATATTAATATTGATTAGAACAAGGAGGAAGAAATAAAGATAATGAGGAGGAAGAGCTATTATCAAGACATGTTTATTCCAGGAGGCTGTTTGAAGGAATGGAAAAAAGTACTTAGCTCAGAGCAAAACAGCTCGAGCCGCCAGCTTCAGCTGCTGTTGCCCTGGAATTTCTGTGTTACCTTGGACAAGTCATGTCCCCATTTCCAGGCTCAAGTCCATGAATTGAATTAGGGAACACATTCAAAAGCCCCTGGCACAGAGCTTGGCACATGCCAAGTACAAATACATGGTTGGCCCATCTTTTCTCTCTAAATGTGCTGAGTACCTTTTGGGTTACAAAGCTTTCTATTAGGTGCTATGGTCGAAGTTGTATAAGAAAAAAAATCTCTTCTCTCAAGAAACCCAAGACTATTTGGAAAAACAGATGATATATTTCTGGAAAATTCATAGTACAATGACTATTACAGGGTAGTATATTTCAAGCATGTAATAAACAGCCCAGTCATAAGAAATTGTTACACGTTAGAGTGCTCCTGAAATGCTACTTGAAAAATGGGTAGGATTTTGCAGGCTTTGAGACCAGGAGATTAGTGCAAATAATGGGAGAAAGAGTGCTAATAAGGAGGTACTCAGACACTAATTATTTCTCAAAATTCTTATGTGACTGGGAGGTAAACAGAGGTGCAGAGAGCTATTTCTCTTTCACAGAGGGGAGAACTGAGACAGGGAAGTCTAAATTCCCACAGAGTCAGCAATTCTCAGCTGCACCCTGTCCAGCTGAGTTTCAGTCATTAGACCGCAGTGCCAATATCAGCCTTGTGAATGATGCCTTCGAAGAGTTTTCTAGGTAAGGCTGACTCACCGAAGTAATAATATATTTTTACATAGTGATGGGACTTAAAAAAAAAGTGACTGTAAGCATGTTTAAGAGAGAAGAGAAGATTCAGGGGTGCAGAAGAAAAGTATATCATCAAACTATTTGCCTTAGCTCTGAGCTCGTGAGAAACAGGTCAATGTAGAACAATGAACAATGGTGAGCCACACCAAGTTTGGCTCAACTTTCTCTGAGCCAAAGATAAGAGTGGCTGAAAGAGCAAGACAGGAAGATACCTGTTTCAGAACATGCACACACATATACACACACACACGCATGCATACCAGTCTCCTTCAGCAGTCAGCTTTGATCAAAATGAAGGTTGCATGTTTGTAAAAAAAGGAACATTTAATATAAACTTTTCTGGCATCAGTAGCTCATATTACCTGGAAATGTAAGTCACATGAAACTAAAGAAATGAATAAGCTACCAGGAAGGTGAGTCAGGGCTGCTCTGGGAGCCACTCTGCCTCTTCTCCTTGCAATAACCCACAGATGTGCAGCAGGCCTCAGAAATGGCGTTCAGGCTGCCCACAGACCCAGCTATCCTCTCAAATGGAAATTAAATCCTCATTTAAAGCCACTGTAAAGTGTGACATTTTAGCATAAACATTTCATTTTTAAAAGTTTGTATGCAACTGGAAAGAGCTAGCAAATATTTGGCTGGGCAAATAAATGGTTTGGTTTATGAGAAAGAAGTAAGACTTAGATGTAGCCCTGAAAAAGCTGTGGGTAATTAGTTGACTGGATGAAGAACCAAGGTGAGCAACCTTAGCGGAGTCTCCTGGCCAGCTTAGAAACAGGGTTTTATTGGCTTTATTCTTTCTTCAGTTAATCATTGCTTAGGAGTCCAGTTGCTTTATATTTGTACTCACCATCTTCTAGAGCAGTGGTTCTCAACTCTTTGGTTCCAAGACCACTGAACGCTTAAAAATGATCGGCAGACCCCAAAGTGCTTTTGTTAACATTGGTAATAACTGATAAAACTTTCATTTACTTATTAATGCATTTAAAATAACAATAAATCATTACATATTAACATAAAACTTCTATGAAAAATGTATTTTCTAAAGCAAAACTTTTTGTGAGAGGCATGGAATTGTAAATTTTTACAAATGTCTTTAATGTCTGGCATAATAGAAAACAGCTGTATCCTGATGTTTGCTCTGCATTCAGTCTGTTGTGGCATATTGTTTTGGTTGAAGTATATAAAGATATGGCCTCATACAGATATGTAGTTGGAAAAGGGAAGGATATCTTAATAGCCTTTTCAGATAATTATGTAGTATCTAGAAAATTCCACTGAGGACTCAGGAGAAAGTGATAATGAAAAAGACAAGTAACATAGTAGTAGTATTGTGTAGGTAGTTTTGACCTTGTGGGTTGCCTGAAAGGGACTTGATGACTCCCAGGCATCTTTGGATGACATTTTGAGAACCACTGCTCTGGCCTTTCTCTAGCTTAGATGGGGTTTACTGTTATCTGTGGCTAATTCTTTAAGTAAACTGACTGTGAACTCCACATGCATGATATCCAGGCTCATTTCTAGGTCTTTAAACAGCTTCTTCCACTTAGTTCCATAGTCACTGCCCCATCACCACAGCACATATGTCAGCAAGGCTGATTTCTCATGGAACCGTAAAGAGTATGAGAAAAGGTCATTCATCAAGGCTGTTTTTGTTTATTTGTCTTAGTACCTTTTCAAATAATTACATAGTATCTAGAAAATTCCACCGAGAACTCAGGAGAAAGTGATAATGAAATAGAGAAGTACCATAGTATTTATGTTTAATTGTATTTGTGTTTTTGTTAAAATATTACTGATCCTTAAAATGCTTAAATCCAGGCAGGGAGACATATTTGTGAATCTTAGTTAATTTATAAATATAAAAGTATTCATGATTGTTTCCTATGGAGCCCATGTTCTAGGCAATGTGATTATAAGATTTCATCAAATGGTCCTATTTTGTCAAGGAGCTCCATCCTTGAAATACAAAGAGGCAATTAAAAATTACACAGTTGTGGAAAACAGTGTGGCAATTCCTCAAGGATCTACCAGAAATACCATTTGACCCAGCCATCCTGTGGAAAACAGTGTGGCAATTCCTCAAGGATCTAGGACCAGAAATATCATTTGACTCAGCAATCCCATTACTGGGTATCTACCCAAAGGATTATAAATCATGCTACTATAAAGACACATACACACGTATGTTTATTGTAGCACTATTTACAATAGCAAAGACTTGGAACCAACCCAAATGCCCATTAATGATAGACTGGATAAAGAAAATGTGGCACATATACACCATGGAATGCTATACAGCCATTAAAAAGGACGAGTTCATGTCCTTTGCAGGGACATAGATGAAGCTGGAAACCATCATTCTCAGCAAAGTAACACAGGAACAGAAAACCAAACACCACATGTTCTTACTCATAAGTGGGAGTTGAACAATGAGAACGCATGGACACAGGGAGGGGAACATTATACAACAGGGCCTGTCAGGAGGTTGGGGGCAAGGGGAGGGATAGCATTAGGACAAATACCTAATGCATGCAGGGCTTAAAACCTAGATGATCGGTTGATGGGTGCAGCAAACTACCATGGCACATGTATACCTATGTAAGAAACTTGCACCTTCTGCATATGTATACCAGAACTTAAAGTATAATTATAATTAAAAATCACACAGTTTATAAATACAAACTCAATAATCAATTTAAATTCCATGGAAGATAAAAAGGTCAGTGTAGCTTGCAGGGTAGTGGAATTGTTTCCTGTTCACATTATAACTAGCAATGGAGGCAAGGAATGATGACTGTCAGAAAGTTTGAGGTGAAGAGGGAACTACAGATAATATCCCAAGGAACAGCTGTTTTTTTCACAGTCAGTGCAGGATCTTAAAAATATTTTTCTTGAGAAATGAACAAAGGTGACATTTTTACCCTTTGGGCTTAGAAAGGGGTCAGCACACAATTCAGAAATAAATAACTCTTGGCTGATTTGATGCAGATGTCATCCACAGTTGTCCAAGCAGGGGAAGAGGGAGTGTCAACAATTTGCTACAGATTTACAGTTAACATCTTTGTGAATTTAGCAGAATTCATAAAATGTGACTACTTTGTTTCTCTTCCTGCTGATTAAATCTTTACTTTTTTTTTGTATTGTGATGCTAGACACCTGAGTAGATGTATAGGAGCTGCCATTTTTAATTGTATCAACACTCATTAAGCATTTTTTGGGCATGTATTTGGTGCTAGGTGTCGTACTAAGTGAATAAATGATGAATGAAACCGGTCTAACATATGACAACTATCAAACATGTATGGGAACTTGTAGCTAATATATCATCAGCTGCCATAAATGAAATCAAACATCTTCTATATTTCTCAACAAAACTGTTGATAAACTTCTAGAGCAGTGCGGTGCAATAGGACTCTTTTGTAGTGATAGAAATGTTCTATTTTTGTGTGGTCCAATATGGTAGTAACTGACCACATTTCACTATTGAGTACCTGAACTGTGCAACTGAGGAACTAAAATATTAATTTTATTTATTTTTAGTAAGTTAAAATTTAAATAGCCACATGTGGCTCGTGGCTACAGTATTGAACAGCACAGGACCAGGACCCTATGATATCTTTTAGTTTTCTAAATCTGTCAGATACTAGATAAATTCTAGGTGTGCCACAAGATTTTAAAAGATACTTTATATTAAATTCTTATTAAGGGTCAAACCTGGGTTAATGAGAAGATTAACACACTATTTCCTTTGCTTTGAAGTTAAGGATAAATTTGAAAATAATCACTAGAAGATTTATGGGAGTAAATCCCTAATTTCAAGCGACCAGTATGTCTTGGAAAATCTGCTGGATGTTCTGGACTTTTATAGACTAAAGAAGGCATTGAGGTTTTTCATAATATAATAACTTACAAATTGGAAAATTAAGGTATTCAATAACTCTGGCAAAGAAGTGAAAGCAAATGTGGAAAATATAGGCCATTAATGTAGATCCAATTGCTGGGGGATAGTGTGACGTTGCATATATGTGGTCAGAGGAACTATAATGGTTTGGAAAAAATTTCAGAAATGGAGATGCCATATCCATAGAGATACAGCAACACCTAAAAATTTTAGGGGATACAGGTTTTATAGTCAAAGGCTCTCATCATAGTTTAAAAAATGAACACAAAGATGTAGGCAGCTACATAACAATGAAGAACAGGGAATAACAAGGAACAATCAAAGGTTTATCACAAGATAGCAAGTTATTAACTGGCAAATTAAAAGACTGGAAATAAATGTTGTAAATTCAGAGGAAACTAAGCTCACATTGGACAAGGGGGCTGAGATAGCTCTCTGCAGCTTAGCCAGTTTTTATCCTTGGCCAAATTGCTTGACCTGAGTTTCAATGTTGTTATCTATAAAACAGAGATGTTAGCTAATGTAAGATTGCTATGAAGACTAGCACAAGGCCTAACACATAGCAGGTACCGAAGACTACAAGACTACTCAAGTAGTTATGACTATTCACTACTGCCACCAGCAACTTCTGGAAGTTGTACAAATATAAGAAATGTAATGATGGTGGTGGTAGGGAGTGAGTAAGTGAATTTAATTTGAATAGAGGTTGATGAAGGAAATAGTAGAAAGCAAGTTTAACAAGTAAGTTGGGCCCACATAATCTCTTTTCCTTGAAATCCTGACAAATGAATTTGTGTTTGACTGTCATTGGTAACTGGAAACAATTGTAGGCTCATGCCAAAAACGATAGGTAGATTATCCAGAGGCACCACAAAAGATAAATCGAGGTGAAAGGCAAGGAAGGCAGTTAGAGGGATGTTACAATAATCTAACTATGAGATGACAGGCTTGCTGAAGATATTAGGTACATGCATGGAAATAACAGGGCAAATATGAAAGATTCTTTGAAGAAAGAATGAATTAAATTTGAGCTTCGCAGTCTGTGGGTCCAGGAGTTATAAATGAGTTGAGATTGATCCACTAAGGCCTTGGGGCTGTGGGGAACATTCTAACCTCCATCAAGCAACTATTTCCTGTCAAGATGCAAATAGCAGTTTTTTGCTTACTCAATCAATAAAATATCATTTCTTACACATGCTATGATAGAAAAAGTTCTGATAATCACCGAACTAAGGTGCTTAGTGTCAGACTGATATAAGGAAAGAAAGTAAAAAAGAGTTAAAAGGACTACAATACTTGAAGACAAGATGAGAGATACTGATGATGGCATAGGTGGGAAAGGAAACCCCTTAGGAGAAATTTGTTTTGAATATTTCAGTTGCTGTGAATATGAAATATTCATACAAATAAATGGCTAGGAAAACAAGATTGCAACAAGAATGAGAGATTTCTTAGAGATAGCGATTATCTGCATTGAAAACAGAAATCAGTCAATTGCATTTGGCTAAAGCATCACTCAGGGAATGTGGATTAATAGATTCCTATGAACCTGTTTCAATCTCCTTTCTCTTTAGGTCTGTTCTATTAATTATTTTCACCTTGCTTTAGACGAAGATATAGAAGCATTATGACATTTACAAATCGTACAAGTATGGGAGGAATAGCTAATACATTGGCTGATGTAATCAAAATTCAGAATGGTTTATTGACCGCAAACTGAGAAGATACAAATGAACACGTGCACACCACCATGTGAATGTACTTTATACCATGAACTGTACCCTTAAAAATGGTTAAGATGGTAAATTTTGTTGTGTGTATTTTATAATTTAAAAAGACAATATTTATAGAGAAGTTCTGCATGCATTTGTGTGTATATATGTACATGTATATTATATACATCCTACAATATATCTGTGTGTGTATCTGTGTGTGTGCGCATAAGAACGCGTATGTGCATAAAATTCCTGTGAGGATAAGTTTTAAGGAAGCCCAAGTGGGAGAAAGAAAATGCATTACATTTTTTAGGTGAATTTTTACTTTCTTCCTTTGAGTTTCTCCTAAAGAATTCACTCTAGGGGGAAGAAATCCCCCAGTTGTAACATGGCAAAGATCAAAATATTTAATTAAGGTGAGATACATTTCTTTGCAGTGCTTTTTTGGGCCAACCCGCCTGCCTTCCAAAGAAGGAACAATAAAGAGCAGCTGTCATGTGAGAAAAAAGTTGTTGAGGACAATGAGGTCTCTGTAGTCAAATAGGGAACTATTACTGTGGGTACAGGAAGAGAGAAAAAAGAGCCCCAAGCCCTCAAAGTGTCTGTATGCAATCTCTACAACAGCCAGCATCAAATCAGTACAAAGTCTGTCTAGGGGCTTATCCAGAATAACAAAGCAAAGATTAAGTAGCATAGATGGAAAGATGATTAAACCTATAGGAAAGCTGAGAGGGTATTAGGGTGAGGCTTCATGTTTGTTTCCTTCTTTCCTCCAACAGCTAAGCTTTAAACCACTTCTCCTTGTCATATCTGAAAACTTCTTTGCGTGTGAGAACATGCTGGATATTTCTGCACATGCCAGTGTGCCTTTTTGGCCACCTGACTTGCTCATGGAGACTTATGTATAAGTGGATCACTCCAAAGGGGGCATCACCAAGTTTGATTCAACATATGCAAGTCAATAAGTGTGATTTGCTACATAAATAGGACTAAAAACAAAACCACATGTTCATTTCAATGGATGCAGAAAAGGTTTCTAATAAAATTCATCATCCCTTCATGTTAAAAACCTTCAACAAACTATGCATTGAAGAAACATATTTCAAAATAATAAGTGGCATCTATGACCAGCCCACAGCCAACATCATACTGAATGGGCAAAAGCTGGAAGCATTCCTTTTGAGAACCAGAACAAGAAAAGTATTTTTACTCTCACTAGTCCTATTCAACACAGTACTGGAAGTCCTAGCCAGAGCAATCAGGCAAGAGAAAGAAATAAAAGGCATCCAAATAGGAAGAGAGGAAGTCAAACTATCTCTGTTTGCAGATTATATGATTGTACAACTAGAAAACCCTATAGTCTCTGACCAAAAGCTCCTAGATCTGATAAACAATTTCAGCAGTTTCAGGATACAAAATCAATGCATGAAAATTAATAGCAATTCTATACACCAACAACATCTAAACTGAGAACCAAATCAAGAACGCAATCCTATTCACAATAGCCACAAAAAGAATAAAATACCTAGGAATACAGCTAACCATGCAGGGGAAAGATCTCTACAGTGAGAATTATAAAACACTGCTCAAAGAAATCAGAGATGACACAAACAAATGAAAAGTCATTCCATGCTCATGGATTGGAAGAATCAATATTATTAAAATGGCCATACTGTCCAAAGCAATTTGCAGGTTCAATGCTATTTCTACCAAACTATAAATGATGTGGTTTACAGTATTAGGAAAAACTATTTTAAAATTCACATGGAACCAAAGAAGAGCCCAAATAGCCAAAGCAATCTTAAGCATAAAGAACAGAGCTGTAGCCATCATATTACTCAATTTCAACCTACACAAGGCTACAGTAACCAAAATGGCATGGTACTTTCTGCCTTTGAGTCTGTACAAAAACAGACATATTGACCAATGGAATGGTATATAAAACCCAGAAGTAAAGCTGCACACCTACAACCATCTGATCTTTAGCAAAGTCAACAAAAACAAGCAATGAGGAAAGGACTCCATATTCATAAATGGTGCTGGGATAACTGGCTAGCTGTATGTAGAAGATTGAAGTTGAACCCCTCCTGATACCATATGCAAAAGTTAAGGCAAGATGTATTAAAAACTTAAATGTAAAACCTAAAACCATAAAAACCCTGGAAGATAACCTAGGAAATATAATTATGGACATACGCGCTGGCAAAGATTTCATAACAAAGATGCCAAAAGCAATTGCAACAAAACCAAAAATTGACAAAATGGAACCTAATTAAACTAAAGAACTTCTGTACAGGAAAAGAAAATCTCAACAGAGTACACAGACAATCTATAGAATGGGAGAAAATGTTTGCAAACTATGCACCTGACAAAAGTCTAATATCAAGAATCTATAAGGAATTTAAACAACTTAACAAGCCAAAATCAAACAACGCCATTAAAAAGTGGGCAAAGGACGTGAGCAGGCACTTCTCAAAAGAAGACATTCACACAGCTAACAAGCATATGAAAAAATGCTTGACAATACTAAGTATCAGAGAAATGCAAATCAAAACCTCAATGAGATACTATCTCACACCAGTCAAAATATCTATTATTAAAAAGTCAAAAAATAACAGATGCTGGCAAGATTGGGAAGAAAAGGGAACATTTACACAGTGCTGATGGAGATGTAAATTAGTTCAGCCAATGTGGAAAGCAAAGTGGCAATTTCTCAAAAAACTTAAAACAGGAGTATCATTTGATTCAGCAATTCCATTATTGGGTATATACCCAAGGGAATATAAATCATTCTACCACAAAGACACATGCATGTGTATGTTTATCGCAGCAATATTCACAATAGCAAAGATACGGAATCAACCTGAATAGCATTCAGTGGTAGACTGGATAAAGAAATTGTACATATACACCATGGGATACTATGCAGCCATAAAAAAGAATGAGAGCATGTCCTTTGGAGCAACTTGGATGGAGCTGGAGGTTATAATCCTAAGTGAACTAACACAGAAACAGAAAACCAAATACTGCATGTTTACACTTCTATGTGGGAGCTAAACATTCAGTACACATGGACTCAAAGAAGGGAACAATAGGGCCTATTTGAGGGTGGAGGCTTAGGGGATGGAGAGGATCAGAGGAATGCCTATTGGGTACTATGCTGATTACCTACCTGGGTGATGAAATAAGCTATACAACAAACCCCTGTGATACACAGTTTACCTATGTAGCAAACCTTCCCATGTGCCCCTGAACCTAAAAGTTAGATAAATAGATAGAGAGATAAATAAATAAATAAATAAATAAATAAATAAATAAATAAATAAGGCATCACTACACCAGGGTGTCCAGGACCTATGAGTCTGGTCCATGGAAAATGTAGAGGAGGACATAAGCTTTGGTTCTATGCCCTGATTCTGAGACTGTACATAGTCACAACAGCTTATTCCCCACCTTCCTGTGTATGTACATCTCCACCTTTTTCCCTTCCTCCTACCTCTCCTTCCTCAAAACCTAGAGTGATAAATAGGTGATAGAAAGGATTGGGGGAGTGTGGTCAATATGGAGAGTGGGCAAGGGCTGTACCCTATTTCCTTATTTCTCCTCATTTTTAAGGATGGGTCTGTACTGGCAAAAGAACAGGTACAGTTGAGTTGGCTGTGTCCTGCACAATCCTAAGAGGTGCCATGCACAATGTTGCATATGATACAGACCACTCCCAGTGGGAAATCCACTTGATTTGAAGAGCAGTGTATTGGGAAGGAGTCTCATGGTTTGGGCTCTTCTGAATTCTTCTTGTTATAGTTTAAGCTCTTTTTTTTTTTTTTTTTTTCCTGGAGGACATCTTTTTAATAAATATTTGTTCATAGAATTTGTTACTTAAGGTACAAGTCTCTTGTAAACTTACATTAAGGCTGAAAAGGAAGTTTTATCAGGCCAAAGATGTTCCATTACTTTTTCTTTCAGCCATATTCCCTCCAAATTTTTTAGTCACTCTGAGAGGTTTCAGAAATCCTTACATGTTTCATTCCAGGAACTGTTAAATTACTGTTTTTGTTTCCCTTTCAGTTGAAACAAAGCCAGCTCTTAGGTAGCCTCAAATTTCTTTTTCAATCTATTTTAACAATTTCCTTAAAGCTGTAAAATGCTAGAATCCAGAATTAATCATAAAAGTTATGTGTCTGTTGTACTACAATTTTAAAAAGTGTGTGTGTGGGAGGGAGGGGTATAAGAGAAAAATAAAGAGGGAGAGATACTTTTCTTATCTGTATAGCAATCATATTTTCCTAATGCAAACATGAGATATAGGGTCAAAATACCTATAAACCTCTGGATTTAACAAATAGTTAATAAATATTTGTAATGTTTGTGTGGATGTGTGTGCATCTTTTGCAGTCTGAGATGGAAGGAATAGAGAATATAACTAATTAGTCTTTCCTGAGATAGAATGGAGAATAACATAACAATTGGTTAGATGAGTTTTTCTTGTGAGCTTTTGAATGGGTTCTAACTGAGAATTCACTATTGTTTCACATGGTCCTGACAGTCCCTGAGACTGAGAGCGCAGAGAAGGGGGTTATGTTGAGGGATATCCGAGAGCAGAGGATTTCTGGGTTGGAAGTTCAGACAAGATGAGGAGGAACAGGAACAGGAACAGGCATCTTTTTTTTTTTAATTTTTTAAATTATACTTTAAGTTCTAGTGTACATGTGCATAATGTGCAGGTTTGTTACATATATATACTTGTGCCATGTTGGTGTGCTGCACCCATCAACTCGTCAGCACCCATCAATTCATCACTTATATCATGTATAACTCCCAATGCAATCCCTCCCCCCACCCCATGATAGGCCCCGATGTGTGATGTCCAAGTGATCTCATTGTTCAGTTCCCACCTATGAGTGAGAATATGCGGTGTTTGGTTTTTCTGTTCTTGTGATAGTTTGCTAAGAATGACGGTTTCCAGCTGCATCCATGTCCCTACAAAGGATGCAAACTCATCCTTTTTTATGGCTGCATAATATTCCATGGTGTATATGTGCCACATTTTCTTAATCCAGTCTGCCACTGATGGACATTTGGGTTGATTCCAAGTCTTTGCTATTGTGAATAGTGCCGCAATAAACATACGTGTGCATGTGTCTTTATAGCAGCATGATTTGTAATCCTTTGGGTATATACCCAGTAGTGGGATGGCTGGGTCATATGGTACATCTAGTTCTAGATCCTTGAGGAATCGCCATACTGTTTTCCATAATGGTTGAACTAGTCCCACCAACAGTGTAAAAGTGTTCCTATTTCTCCACATCTTCTCCAGCACCTGTTGTTTCCTGACTTTTTAATGATTGCCATTCTAACTGGTGTGAGATGGTATCTCATTGTGGTTTTGATTTGCATTTCTCTGATGGCCAGTGATGATGAGCATTTTTTCATGTGTCTGTTGGCTGTATGAATGTCTTCTTTTGAGAAATGTCTGTTCGTATCCTTTGCCCACTTTTTGATGGGGTTGTTTATTTCTTGTAAATTTGTTTGAGTTCTTTGTAGATTCTGGATATTAGCCCTTTGTCAGATGAGTAGATTGCAACAATTTTCTCCCATTCTGTAGGTTGCCTGTTCACTCTGATGGTAGTTTGTTTTGCTGTGCAGAAGGTCTTTAGTTTAATTAGATCCCATTTGTCAATTTTTGCTTTTGCTGCCGTTGCTTTTGGTGTTTTAGACATGAAGTCCTTGCCCATGCCTATGTCCTGAATGGTACTACCTGGGTTTTCTTCTAGGGTTTTTATGGTATTAGGTCTAACATTTAAGTCTCTAATCCATCTTGAATTAATTTTCGTATAAGGAGTAAGGAAAGGATCCAGTTTCAGCTTTCTACTTATGGCTAGCCAATTTTCCCAGCACCATTTATTAAATAGGGAGTCCTTTCCCCATTTCTTGTTTCTCTCAGGTTTGTCAAAGATCAGATGGCTGTAGATGTGTGGTATTATTTCTGAGGACTCTGTTCTGTTCCATTGGTCTATAGCTCTGTTTTGGTACCAGTACCATGCTGTTTTGGTTACTGTAGCCTTGTAGTATAGTTTGAAGTCAGGTAGCGTGACGCCTCCAGCTTTGTTCTTTTGACTTAGGATTGTCTTGGCAATGCGGGCTCTTTTTTGGTTCCATATGAACTTTAAAGCCGTTTTTTCCAGTTCTGTGAAGAAACTCATTGGTAGCTTGATGGGGATGGCATTGAATCTATAAATAACCTTGGGCAGTATGGCCATTTTCACGATATTGATTCTTCCTATCCATGAGCATGGTATGTTCTTCCATTTATATGTCCTCTTTTATTTCACTGAGCAGTGGTTTGTAGTTCTCCTTGAAGAGGTCCTTTACATCCCTTGTAAGTTGGATTCCTAGGTATTTTATTCTCTTTGAAGCAATTGTGAATGGAAGTTCATTCCTGATTTGGCTCTCTGCTTGTCTGTTACTGGTGTATAAGAATGCTTGTGATTTTTGCACATTGATTTTGTATCCTGAGACTTTGCTGAAGTTGCTTCTCAGCTTAAGGAGATTTTGGGCTGAGACGATGGGGTTTTCTAAATATACAATCATGTCATCTGTAAACAGAGACAATTTGACTTCTTCTTTTCCTAACTGGATACCCTTGATTTCTTTCTCTTGCCTGATTGCCCTAGCCAGAACTTTGAACGCTATGTTGACTAGGAGTGGTGAGAGAGGGCATCCCTGTCTTGTGCCAGTTTTCAAAGGGAATTTTTCCAGTTTTTGCCCATTCAGTATGATATTGGCTGTGGGTTTGTCATAAATAGCTCTTATTATTTTGAGGTACGTTCCATCAGTACCGAATTTATTGAGCGTTTTTAGCATGAAGGGCTGTTGAATTTTGTCAAAGGCCTTTTCTGCATCTATTGAGATAATCATGTGGTTCTTGTCTTTGGTTCTGTTTATATGCTGGATTACGTTTATTGATTTGTGAATGTTGAACCAGCCTTGCATCCCAGGGATGAAGCCCACTTGATCATGGTGGATAAGCTTTTTGATGTGCTGCTGAATCCGGTTTGCCAGTATTTTATTGAGGATTTTTGCATCGATGTTCATCAGGGATATTGGTCTAAAATTCTCTTTTTTTGTTGTGTCTCTGCCAGGCTTTGGTATCAGGATGATGTTGGCCTCATAAAATGAGTTAGGGAGGATTCCCTCTTTTTCTATTGATTGGAATAGTTTCAGAAGGAATGGTACCAGCTCCTCCTTGTACCTCTGGTAGAATTCAGGTGTGAATCCATCTGGTCCTGGACTTTTTTTGGTTGGTAGGCTATTAATTGTTGCGTCAATTTCAGAGCCTGCTATTGGTCTATTCAGGGATTCAACTTCTTCCTGGTTTAGTCTTGGAAGAGTGTAAGTGTCCAGGAAATGATCCATTTCTTCTAGATTTTCTAGTTGATTTGCGTAGAGGTGTTTATAGTATTCTCTGCTGGTAGTTTGTATTTCTGTGGGGTCCGTGGTGATATCCCCTTTATCATTTTTTATTGCATCTATTTGATTCCTCTCTCTTTTCTTCTTTATTAGTCTTGCTAGCGGTCTGTCAATTTTGTTGATCTTTTCAAAAAACCAGCTCCTGGATTCATTGATTTTTTGGAGGGTTTTTTGTGTCTCTATCTCCTTCAGTTCTGCTCTGATCTTAGTTATTTCTTGCCTTCTGCTAGCTTTTGAATGTGTTTGCTCTTGCTTCTCCAGTTCTTTTAATTGTGATGTTAGAGTGTCAATTTCAGATCTTTCCAGCTTTCTCTTGTGGGCATTTAGTGCTATAAATTTCCCTCTACACACTGCTTTAAATGTGTCCCAGAGATTCTGGTATGTTGTATCTTTGTTCTCATTGGTTTCAAAGAACATCTTTATTTCTGCCTTCATTTCGTTATGTACCCAGTAGTCATTCAGGAGCAGGTTGTTCAGTTTCCATGTAGTTGAGCGGTTTTGATTGAGTTTCTTAGTTCTGAGTTCTAGTTTGATTGCACTGTGTTCTGAGAGACAGTTTGTTATAATTTCTGTTCTTTTATATTTGCTAAGGAGTGCTTTACTTCCAATTATGTGGTCAATTTTGGAATAAGTGCGATGTGGTGCTGAGAAGAATGTATATTCTGTTGATTTGGGGTGGAGAGTTCTTTAGATGTCTATTAGGTCCGCTTGGTGCAGAGATGAGTTCAATTCCTGGATATCCTTGTTAACTTTCTGTCTCGTTGATCTGTCTAATGTTGACAGTGGAGTGTTGAAGTCTCCCATTATTATTGTATGGGAGTCTAAGTCTCTTTGTAAGTCTCTAAGGACTTGCTTTATGAATTTGGGTGCTCCTGTATTGGGTGCATATATATTTAGGAGAGTTAGCTCTTCCTGTTGAATTGATCCCTTTACCATTATGTAATGGCCTTCTTTGTCTCTTTTGATCTTTGATAGTTTAAAGTCTATTTTATCAGAGACTAGGATTGCAACCCCTGCGTTTTTTTGTTCTCCATTTGCTTGGTAGATCTTCCTCCATCCCTTTATTTTGAGCCTATGTATGTCTCTGCATGTGAGATGGGTCTCCTGAATACAGCAGACTGATGGGTCTTGACTCTTTATCCAGTTTGCCAGTCTGTGTCTTTTAATTGGAGCATTTAGTCCATTGACATTTAAGGTTAATATTGTTATGTGTGAACTTGATCCTGCCATTATGATATTAACTGGTTTTTTTGCTCGTTAGTTGATGCAGTTTCTTCCTAGCCTCGATGGTCTTTACATTTTGGCATGTTTTTGCAATGGCTGGTATCGGTTGTTCCTTTCCATGTTTAGGGCTTCCTTTAGGGTCTCTTGTAAGGCAGGCCTGGTGGTGACAAAATCTCTAAGCATTTGCTTATCTGTAAAGGATTTTATTTCTCCTTCACTGATGAAACTTAGTTTGGCTGGATATGAAATTCTGGGTTGAAAATTCTTTTCTTTGAGAATGTTGAATATTGGCCCCCACTCTCTTCTGGCTTGTAGAGTTTCTGCCGAGAGGTCTGCTGTTAGTCTGATGGGCTTCCCTTTGTGGGTAACCCGACCTTTCTCTCTGGCTGCCCTTAAGATTTTTTCCTTCATTTCAACTTTGGTGAATCTGGCAATTATGTGTCTTGGAGTTGCTCTTCTCGAGGAGTATCTTTGTGGTGTTCTCTGTATTTCCTGAATTTGAATGTTGGCCTGCCCTACTAGGTTGGGGAAGTTCTCCTGGATGATATCCTGAAGAGTGTTTTCCAACTTGGTTCCATTTTCGCCCTCACTTTCACGCACCCCAATCAGACGTAGGTTTGGTCTTTTTACATAATCCCATACTTCTTGCAGGCTTTGTTTATTTCTTTTTCTTCTTTTTTCTTTTGGTTTCTCTTCTCACTTCATTTCATTCATTTGATCCTCAATCGCTGATACTCTTTCTTCCAGTTGATCAAGTCGGTTACTGAAGCTTGTGGATTTGTCACATATTTCTCGTGTCATGCTTTTCATCTCTGTCATTTCATTTATGACCTTCTCTGCATTAATTATTCTAGCTATCAATTCTTCCACTCTTTTTTCAAGATTTTTAGTTTCTTTGCACTGGGTACGTAATTCCTCCTTTAGCTCTGAGAAGGTTGATGGACTGAAGCCTTCTTCTCTCCTCTCGTCCAAGTCATTCTCTGACCAGCTTTGATCCGTTGCCGGCGATGAGCTGCGCTCCTTTGCAGGGGGAGATGCGCTCTTATTTTTTGAATTTCCGGCTTTTCTGCCCAGCTTCTTCCCCATCTTTGTGGTTTTATCTGCCTCTGGTCTTTGATGATGGTGACGTACTGACGGGGTTTTGGTATAGGTGTTCTTCCTGTTTGATAGTTTTCCTTCTAATAGTCAGGACCCTCAGCTGTAGGTCTGTTGGAGATTGCCTGAGGTCCACTCCTGACCCTGTTTGCCTGGGTATCAGCAGCAGAGGTTGCAGAAGATAGAATATTGCTGAACAGCAAGTGTACCTGTCTGATTCTTACTTTGGAAGCTTCCTCTCAGGGGTGTACTCCACCCTGTGAGGTGTGGGGTGTCAGACTGCCCCTAGTGGGGGATGTCTCCCAGTTAGGCTACTCAGGGGTCAGGGACCCACTTGAGCAGGCAGTCTGTCCGTTCTCAGATCTCAACCTCCGTGTTGGGAGATCCACTGCTCTCTTCAAAGCTGTCAGACAGAGTCGTTCGGGTCTGCACAGGCCTCTGCTGCTTCCCCTGTTGTTTTTTAGCTGTGCCCTGTCCCCAGAGGTGGAGTCTACAGAGACAGGCACGTTTCCTTGAGCTGCTGTGAGCTCCACACAGTTTGAGCTTCCCAGTGGCTTTGTTTACCTACTTAATCCTCAGCAATGGCGGGCGCCCCTCCCCCAGCCTCGCTGCTGCCTTGCAGTTAGATTGCAGACTGCTGTGCTGGCAATGAGGGAGGCTCCGTGGCCGTGGGACCCTCCCGGCCAGGTGTGGGTATAATCTCCTGGTGTGCCCGTTTGCTTAAAGCGCAGTATTGGGGTGGGAATTACCCAATTTTCCAGGTGTTGTGTGTCTCAGTTTGCCTGGCTAGGAAAAGGGATTCCCTTCCCCCTTGCGCTTCCCATGTGAGGCAATGCCTCCCCCTGCTTCAGCTCTCGCTGGTCGGGCTGCAGCAGCTGACCAGCACCGATTGTCCGGCACTCCCCAGTGAGATGACCCCAGTACCTCAGTTGAAAATGCAGAAATCACCGGTCTTCTCTGTCGCTGGCGCTGGGAGTTTGAGATTGGATCTGTTCCTATTTGGCCATCTTCTTTTTTTTTTTTTTTTTTTTGGAGATGGAATTTCGTTTTTGTTGCCCAGGCTGGAGGGCAGTGATACAATCTCTGCTCACTGCAACCTTTGCCTCCCGGGTTCAAGCAATCCTCCTGCCTCAGCCTCCTGAGTAGCTGGGATTACAGGCATCCGCCACTACACCCAGCTAATTTTTGTATTTCTAGTAGAGATGTGGGTTTCACCATGTTGGCCAGGCTGGTCTCGTACTCCTGACCTCAGGTGATTCACCCGCCTTGGCCTCTCAAAGTGCTGGGATTACAGGCGTGAGCCTCTGTGCCTGGCCTGGAACAGGCTTTTGTACAACTTGGTGAGCAGTATTATTGTCCAATATAGGATCTTTCTTTAAAGCAGTCTTCATTATAAGACAGAGGGGATGTCTACTTCTACTTTGTTTTTATTTAGAAATTTTGCAGCAACTCTGTTGTGCCAAGAGGAAAAGGAAAGTCTGCTTTTTTCTTTCTGTTTTGTTTTGTCCATGCCTAATCTAGAGTGAATAAGTGAAGTAGGTACCTCCATTTGGATGGACCAGTGTCATGAGGAAGAAAAGTGAGAAAACCCTAAGGAAGTGGGGGAAGCTTAGAGCCCACCAGATGGGGGATCCTGTGGCAAAGAGAGACCCTAACCTCAGAGTCGTTCCATGACTTCATCCATCTGTCCACTAACCCATAAAATTGTAGATCCTTAAAGCCCAAATATAAGATCTATGTTCTCTCTTGTATGCTAACCAACAAACACAGCGGGCATATATTATATAATGAATACAATACTGCATGGTGTCAATTCAGCTTGGAGTTATTGGCAACCATTTCTGTTCCTGTCATGATGATAATCTGGCATGATTAGCTAATTTTCCCTTAACAGCATCCTAAATGATCTTAGCTTCTATCACAACTTTTTCCTAGGCAAAGTGAAAATATTTCCTGCCATGAAAGCTCCAAGTTCATACTGTCCACACACTGTTTTCACAAGGTTCCCTCCTCTCTTATGTTTCACAGGTAATAGTTCTGAGAGTTGAAAGTGACTTTTGTTTTGTTTTGTTTTTTTGAGATGGAGTCTCGCTCTGTCCCCCAGGCTGGAGTACAGTGGCGCGATCTCAGCTCACTGCAACCTCCGCCTCCTGGGGTTCAAGTGATTCCCCTGCCTCAGTCTCCTGAGTAGCTGGTACCACAGGTGTGGTGCCACCACGCCCAGCTAATCTTTTGTAGTAGAGACAAGGTTTCACCGTGTTAGCCAGGATGGTCTCGATCTCCTGACCTCATGATCCGCCTGACCTGGACTCCCGAAAGTGACTTTTATAGTGGAAGAGTGAAAATTAAAAGTCCACAGGTAGGGAACAAGTCCAGGTTAGACAATGTGCAGTATATCTAGATAAAGGAATCCTATTTGGCTGTTCAAAATATGTGACAGAGCCATGTAAATTGAAAGGAAAAGCTGTTTATGTTACAGAGTCACATGACAAAGACATGGTGAGGAGCAGAATGGAAACAGTATCACCTACTCAAGGCAGAATAATACAGAGGGTTAGAACCCGGGCCTTGGAGCCAGGCTGCCTGAGTTTGGACATCAACTCTGCCCTTACTGTGAGACCTCAACCAAGTTACTTCTTTGTGCCTCAATTATGTCATCTGAAAATGGGAATAATGTTGACAATAGTACCTAGGATTATGTTAATATATGTAAAGCCCATAGGATAATGGTGCACACACAAAATAAGTGTTCATATATATATATATATATATATATATATGTAACTATATATATGTAACTATATATCATTTGTCAAATGAATAACTTTTCTTTTTTTCCTTTCAGCCGAGCAAAATAAGCCTTAAAATTTAAATAGTCCTCAGAAGGGTGACTGGCAAAGATGGCCTTTTTCTTGCCTAATGAATTATAGTTCCCAAATACTAAGTTTTGAAATGTTTAAAAGATTTTCTATTTTGTATATCTTTACTTGGCTTTGCATGACGAATAGTATTTTAAATCGTAATATACAGGGTGTATATGAAAAACTTATTCCTACATAATTTGACATATGATAAAATCTTTGGTACATATGCACAAATAGAGTCCAGTGTACCATTTACCTTCAACTCTTATTCAAAGGTTGTTAGACATAAGAAGAATAAAAATTCATAGTTTTGACACAGTTCAGAAAACTGGGTTCATGGGATTAACATCCCAAAATGATAAGGACTATAATTTAAAAAGAAAAATCTCCCCAAATAAAGGAATACAAGTGCAACTTCTATAAAATATTATTTATATTGGACATTTTTTACTCTATACATATATTTATAGCCATTTTTATTTATATGTCAACTGTGACATTTCACCATTTTTGAATATATTACATGGTGAAGTAAACATTCCAGGGCTAATTTTAGCAAATTTCACTTACAAAACATTTGTTGAGCATCTAGTATACGCCAGGACTACGGTTTGCTTTTAGAAAAGTTTGTACTAATAAACATGGGAAGTTTGAAGCATTGGCAATAGCTTCTTTTCTTGGCTTTGGACTTACTTTCCTGTTTTTGTTTTGTTTTGTTTTGTTTTCAGACAATCTGTTTTCACTTTTTTGAGGTTTTAGGAATTTTCTCTAGCAGTTCAGAAAGAATCAAAGCAAGCATATTGGTTACTCAGGTGTAACAAGAAGAAAGGTATTTCTATTTAAAGGGGTCCCTACTCTTGACCACTCTCTGGGTGGGTCAAGAGAGTCAGGTGGAAGCACTCCACAGAAGACTTCAATTGTCAAAGAACTATAAATAAAGAAAAGGGACTTACATGTTGAAAATATGTTTGAATATAACATTAATTACTCTAGTTGACTGATAACCATTTTAGTAAAGCTTCTGACACAAGCCAGACACTGGATTAGGAGCTTTTTAAGCAAAGACAAATGCAGACAAGGATCTGCTTTTAGGGAATGGTTGGTAGAGACAGATAAGAGTGGAAAAGTTTTCCTGGTAATATGATGGCACACTGAGGACACAAATGAATATCCAGTTCTCTGAGGTGGGGAGGTGCAAGGTTTGATTGGGACAACAGGCTCCTTAGAAAAAGTGACCATTCGGCTGGGCAGGGTGATCCCAGCACTTTGGGGGGCCGAGATTCTGACATATGCTATAACATGGAGAAACTTGAAGACATTATGCTAAGTGAAATAAGCGAGTCACAAAACAGCAAGTATTGGCCGGGTACTGTGGCTCATGCCTGTAATCCCAGCATTTTGGGAGGCTGACATGGGTGGATCACTTGAGGTCAGGAGTTTGAGACCAGCCTGGCCAACACAGTGAAACCCTGTCTCTACTAAAAATACAAAAATTAGCTGGGCATGATGGTACACCCCTGTAATCCCAGCTACTCAGGAGTCTGAGACAGGGGAATCACTTGAACCAGGGAAGCAGTTTTTGCAGCAAGCTGAGATCATGCCACTGAACTCCAGCCTGGGAGATGAAGTGAGCCTCTGTCTCCAGATAGGGTAGCCTAAATATCTTAAATATTCACCTTAGAATGGACGAAGATACCACTGGTGACAGTCTAACACAATACTGTCCAATATGGTAGCCATTAGCCACGTGTAGCTATTTAAGTTTAAATTTTTGTTAATTAAATTTAAGTAAAATAAACAATTTAATTCCTCAGTTGCACTAGCCACAATTTAAATGCTCAACAGTGAAATGTGGCCAGTGGTTATGGCACTGCTGAGTGCAGACACACATGACTTGTCCTTCATCACTGAAATTTCTCTTGACCAGTGAAGGGAACAGTAAGCAGCCAAGCACTGCTGGAGTATAAGGTTTAAGGGAGCTATAGCGAGAGCCAAGCCTGGGGATAGAGGTTGTGGCCAAAGAATGCAGGCCTTAGATGTGATATCATGAAGTTTGACTTTATCCACTAGGCCAGATGTCAGCAAACATTTTCTGTAAGGAGCCTGATAGGAAATATTTTTGGCTCTTGAGACCACATGGTCTTTGCCGAAATGACACAACTCTGCTCTTGTAGTATAAGGGCAGCCATAGACAGTATGTAAATGTGTGAGCATGGCTATGTTCCAATAAAATATTCTTTGTAAAAAATGACAATGGGCTGGATTTGTTCACAGCCACAGTTTGCTGACCCCTGCACTTGGTCTTTAGGAACTATATGGAGGGTTGAAGCCAGAAATTTACATAATTAGATGTGTGCTTAGAAAGATCATTCTAGAAGCAGAGAGGGATGGGCTTAAGGGATGAGAGATGCAAAACTATAATAGTCCAGGCAAGAGGACAAGAGCCTAAATTCTGAAAAAAAGCCTGTTGAACATGGTTGGAGAGAAAATGATGTGTTAGTGTTTGTAAGTTTGGTGTCAGGGCACTGGTGGAAATGGAGAAATATAAAATGACTCAGAAGGTGGGGGATGCACTCAGCAAGTTATAGAATACAAGAGGAGGAACAGATCTGGGGAAAGATAATGACTTCGTCATGTGAGCCATCAGCAAAGAGTTAGCAACTGATATGGTTTGCCTCTGTGTCCCCACCCAAATCTCATCTCAAATTGTAATCCTTATAATCCCCATGTGTTGAGGAAGGGACCTGGTGGGAGATGATTGGATCATGGGGGTGGTTTCCCCCATGCTGTTCTCATGATACTGAGTGAGTTCTCATGAGATCTGATGGTTTTATAAGGGACTCTTCTCTCTTTGCACTCTCTCTCTCTCTTTCTCTCATCTGCTGCCATGAAAGATATTCCTGCTTCCCCTTTTACCATGATTGTAAGTTTCCTGAGGCCTCTCCAGCCATGCGGAACTGTAAGTCAATTAAACATCTTCTCTTTATAAATTACCTGGTCTCGTCAGTTCTTTATAGCAGCGTGAGAATGGACTAATACAGTAGCTAAAGTCTTGAGAGAAGCAGAGAATGCTGAGGGAGGGCAGGCAGAGTGAAAGAGGGGCAAAGATGGTGCCTTGTGTGTTACCAAAATATGAAGTGTGACTCAAAGGGTACTGAGAAGGACTTGTTAGAGACAGAGGGGAGAGAATCAGGGAAGAACTGTATTGCAGAAATCAAGGGAAGATTATCAAATGCCATTGACATGTTTGAAAAGATTCCACCAGGTTTGATGATTAGGAAGCATTTTGGGAATATTATCCAGAATAGATTTTGTCGAACAAAATAAAACAAAAATATCACCACCAAAGTGTCTGGAACCTCCTTTTTTGAGTAGTATTAAGTGGAGCAATAGTAAGACTTTTCATGTTCTTGGTTCTTTTTCTTCTTTTGGTGTTAAGTGGCAGGATTACTTGAAAGCAGAGAGACAATTAGGGTCCTTTGAATCTCATCTTGTAAATTCCATGGTCCTGCAATCACAGTATCCTGGGATGGAAGGGCAAGCAAGAGCTTATCACCTCTGGGGTGATCTCTGAAAACTTCTGGTGTGAGCTTCATGCTGTGAGTGCTGGGAAGTGGCTAGAAAAACCTTTCAAAATGATGTGATATTCTGATTTCAGGATAAGGGAAAACAAAAATGGAGAACTTTTTAAGCTGACATTTAATGCAATAACCATTCTTGATACATACAAATGTTTTATCCTGAAGTCATCTTAATAAAGAAATAAAATATTAACATCTTTAAGATGGAAAGAATCATGTCATTTTTGAGTGTTTTATTTGGCAATTTAATGGTCAAAAGATTAGTCATCACCTCAATGAAAGCATTTCAAATGATGATTTATAGCAACCTTTGAGGATGATTATATTAGGAGAATATTTTACATGTCTTGTGGGTGAATGTATCTCACTCAAACCTTGTGTGATTTGTTGTTTAAAGTTTTAAATTTTAAAACCTGAAAAAACAGAAAATAGAGGCTTGTGATCTGCAGCAGTGTTTCTTCTAGAGAGTAAGAAGCAGTATTTAATCCTGAAGGAATTAATTTAGAGCATGAAATTATGAGAATGACACATATCCCAACACTTTATAAGTTAATATAAATACCCTATAAACCACACTAGGGGAAAAGTTAAATTGAATGACAACAACAGTAGCAATAAAAATATAATAAGGAGCCCTTCATTGCCAGAGACCAATTAGCTCACTCAGTTAGAGGGGAATCGTTTGAACTGGAACTGTATTTACTGTGGGATTGCTTGATTCTCCATATGGGCTGTTCTCTGCTCCCTGGCCAGATCCTGCCTTGACCTTAAAGCCTTCCTGAGAGTAGGTAGGGCTACTTGAGTAGCTGGAAAAAATTCTCTAAAGAGCAAAGTGTGAAAAGTAAGGTGCACCCTACACGTAGCAATGCTAAGAAAGAAAGCTAGACCCTGTATGCTAATCCTTTTTTTTTTTTTTTTTTTTTTTTTGAAACTGAGAAAAATACAACTAGAATCAGAGCTAGGATTTAAGAACTAAGTAAAATTATTATAAAGTTTACTTATTTATACATGGATAAGGACATCAGTAAATATTGTGAAAATAGAAGCAATGAGGGAAGGAAAGAGAGAGACTAGTTCTGTAATATAATATAATATAATATAATATAATATAATAAAGTAGTAATTTAAAAGGTATGAAAATGGTACAAAAATAAAATACAGGGCCAGGTGCAGTGGCTCACACCTGTAATCCCAGCACTTTGGAAGGCCGAGGCAGGCGGATCACAAGGTGAGGAGATCGAGAGCATCCTGGCTAACACGGTGAAACCCCGTCTCTACTAAAAATACAAAAAAAATTTAGCCGGGCGTGGTGGCGGGCGCCTGTAGTCCCAGCTACTCAGGAGGCTGAGGCAGGAGAATGGCGTGAACCTGGGAGGCGGAGCTTGCAGTGAGCTGAGATCATGCCACTGCACTCCAGCCTGGGTGACAGAGCGAGACACCGTCTCAAAAAATAATAATAAAATAAAATAAAATAAAATAAAATAAAATAAAATAAAATAAAATAAAATAAAATATAGATGGCTCAAAGCAGAGCCATAATATGTATAATCTAAAGATAACAAAAACAGGGAATGCATTGCAATAGTTTAAAGAATTATGAAGAGTGTGTAACAACGTGAGATAATTTTTATGAATGAAACTTAAGTGAAAAATAATATGATAATTATGCAAAATGCATATATTTATAGATAAAGACTGAATGGTCACATAGTATAAGGGAAATAGCTACAGCTGTGGAATTTTTTAAAATTTTCTTTAATATATTTTTGATCTCACACACACACACAAACACACACACAATCTGTTGTGCAAGGAAGGAGAAATCAATTGGTGTAAATTCTTCCCAGTTCTTTTTAAAAAGGTCAAAGCATATGTCTTAAGAGAAGGGCTCACAGTATCATTAACACAGTTAACTAATAATCTGGTACCAACCTAGTAACATACACATAGAGAGAGACATGCAAATTCATACTAGGTTTATGAAACAGCAAGTTCTGTTTGTATTCTACCTCTAGACTGGGTTGGTGCCATTTCTTTTTGCCCTAGAGAACTAGCAGAGTGGAATAGTTTAGACATAGGTTCTAGTGCCAGACAGTCTAGGATTGGATCTTTCTGGCTGCTAATCACTTAACCTCTCTCCCCACTGGTTTCCAGATTCATGAAATGGAGTAAAACTAGTACGTCATCCAGGGTTGCTGCAGGAATTCAATGATTTGATATTTTAAAAATACTTACAACAGTGTCTGGCATAGGGGAAGCACTTAGTAAAATGTTAGCAACTGTTATTGATATTATATTTCTTATTTCCTAAAATACAAAGTTTAAAAAGTGATTTGAACTTTGATATAGCTCAGGACAAGGCTATGCTTACAGGAGGAAGATAGAAACAATCCATTTTTTTTCTATTCCTAAAGAAAAATACACTTTTTACTGCCCAGATTATCTAGTCTGTTAATCTAATTCTTTGAGATGCACTGAGATGATGTTGTAGTGGTAATAAATAAGATACTTCCATAAAATTAGGAAACCGTGTTTAAAATTTACAATGCAAGAAAGTGAACTGATGGAAACTCCTTGAAGTAGATATTTTTAAGATAACTCTCAAATATAAGTGAGTACTTATTTTCACATTTTAAAGACCCAAAACCTAGTTTTATTCCCACAAAATAAAAATGTCTATAAACACTGGAAAAGCCATCTGGGGAGCCCAGCACCTCCCCTGCTCTTCAGAGACTAAACTTTTGATCCATCATGAACTTTGGGAAATGACAATAACAAAATATTTTTTTAAAAAAATATTTTAAGTTCAGGGGTTCATATACAGGATTGTTACGTAGGTAAATGTGTGTTGTAAGGATTTGTTTAACAGATTATTTCATCACCCAGGTGTAAGCCTAGTACCCAATATTTTTTCCTGATCCTCTTCCTTCTTCCATCCTCCACCCTCTAATATGCCCCAGTGTGTGTTTTCCCCTCTGTGATTCCGTGTGTTCTCACCATTTGGCTTGCACTTATAAGTGAGAACATGTGGTATTTCGTTTTCTGTTCCTGTGTTAATTTGCTAAGGATAATTGCCTCCAGCTCCATCTGTGGCCCATCCGTGAATGAGGACATGATCTCATTCTTTTTTATGGCTGTATAGTATTCTATGGTGCATATGTATCACGTTTTCTTTATCCAGCCTACCATGGATGGGCATTTAGGTGGATTCCGTATCTTTGATATTGTGAATAGTGCTGCAAAGAACACACATGTGCATGTATCTTTATAACAATTCATATTTCTTTGGATCTGTACCAGTAATGGGGTTGCTGAGTTGAATGGTATTTCTGTCTTTAGGTCTTTGAGGAATCGCCATACTGTCTTCTAAAATGGTTGAAGTAATTTACACTCCCACCAACAGTGTATAAATGTTCTTTTTTCTCCACAACCTACTCAGCATCTGCTATTTTTTGACTTTTTAATAATAAACATTCTGACTCGTGTGAGATGGTATCTTACCGCAGTTTTGGACAATGACAAAATCTAAGCAAAACAGCAGGAGCTGAGTCTGGCTTATATTTTCTGAAATAAGAATCCTATTTTACAATTATGATCTCACTGTTTCCCTAAATTAACATAAATTGATTGGCATGAATATCCTCATTTCTATTTAGAAGGAGGATTTTGTTTTAAACTGTGTAGTTACTTATTAAGTTAAAAGCATGGTTTTGCCTTAATCAGAACAGGTTTTTGTAAAATTATGAGCCTGGTGGAAAACATATTGGCAACTTGAGGTATGCAAAATAATATGGTGGAATGCAAAATAATTGGGAAGAAAATGCATCTGAAAACTAAAGGTGCTTGATGAGAATTTCAAGGCATTGACAAGAGCAATGCTGAAGACAGGACACGCCAAATCAAGAGGGATTAGTGCAGGAGAGAGTGCAAAGTGGAAGTTTTCATGAAAAAAGAAAGTTGGAACCAAGAATTAAAGGAAGTGCCAGACCTGGTCTGGTAGAGGTGAAAGTGAAGAAGCAGCAGCAAAAGCACAGCTGTAAAAGGCAGAAATAGAAAGGCCTTATACTTCGTGTAGGGATATGTCTAGAAAAATATTTATTGAAGTGTTAATAGTGGTTTTCTTTAGATAGTAAGATTTTTACCTTTTCTACATTTTCCTATATTTTAGGAAAAATTTATCATCACATGCATCTCATTTTTACAAGAGGAGAAAATGATGAAGCTATTTACATTCAGGGGAAAAGGTTTATTGTGAATATTTCATTTGGTGGATAAATGGAGGTATAAACACATGGATTAAGAATATAGAAAATGCAGTTTCATATTTCCCAGCTCTGCTTGTCCAGTCTATGTGACATTTAAACTTTCCCCTCCACGTTTTTTTTTTTTTTTTTAAATTTTAAGCACATACAAAAGTTGAAATTGAAGTTGGAAGTTAGCACCAACATACTGCCACCTACATTTTCTAATGGCTAGCATTTTGGATCCTTGCTTTATCACGTCTGTCCATTTATCTATTCACCTGTTGTTTTTTGTTTTTTTTTCTTTTTGGATGAGTTTCAAAGTTGCAAACATCAGTACCTTTTTTTATACCAAATTTTAACCACCCCTAGATTCCTTCCACACACACACACACTCAAGACTCATCCACAACCTCCAAGCAGGCTGTTATTCATTTAAATATGACCCCATTTTCCACACCTAGATACTGCTTCCATTCCAAACATGTCCAAAATCACCTGCCCTCCCAGAAGACAAATTTTACCAAACCTTATCCTTGCTCTTTCTATATACCCAGAACTGTATACTTTAAAGCCAAAAGGACACTATCTGATCTGCATCACCAACTCCAATGCTTTCAGGAACAAAGCAGGTAACATAAAAAGTGGGCTTGTGGAAGATAAATCCAGTGGGTCTGATAATGGAGACCAATCCAGCCTCAGTGTGGAGGATGCAACAAGGAGGAAAGAGCTACTCAGAAAACTTGAGAAAACAGAATTTACTGTCGAGGTAAGACTTCCACACTCAACCAGCTAGCTTCAAGGAGCCTTGAATTTTAATCAGTATCTCTCCTTTGTTTCCACTGAGGATCTAGGGCACTTAAAGGTCCAAATTTGTTAGAACAGTTAACGTAGTAAGTACTCGGTTAAACAGAATCTTTCTTTAATTACAACTATTTATGGGGGCAGTATTTATAGCCATTCAGTTAAATACAGATCTTAGCAATGGAAAAGGTAACACAGATATACAAATGCAAAAATGTGGTGTGTTTCTATCTAGTTTGTGCAAATCACCTGCCCAAGAAGCCATTTTTCCTCAACTATAGATTGACTACCTGTCTGCAATGAACCCAAAGTATTCACAGTGATCAAAAGGGAGAGCTAGCATCATTTCCCAGGAATGTGTTCGCAGCTCCCCCCGTCTCTTTTTTTTGGTGTATGTGGCTTACAAATTAAAAAGAAGGACTTACCACGTGGAAGGGTAGAATGGTGAGAAAAATGAGAATATTGAAGAGTCAAGGAGTCTAGAATATTACATACCATTTTTCATGCCAAATTAGCCATCAAGACATAGTTATCCTGGCTGTTCTATGGGAATGCCCTACCTCTCTCCTTGTCCTGCTTATCAAATTAGCTCAGGGTGCTAAGTTTTACATCAGAGAATGGAAACCATCTGCACTAGGCATGGTTGGTAGCTACAGGTGGACTTTGCTTAGAAATCGGAAGCTATGACAATTTTACCCTCACAGTCTTTTTTGTTGGTTTGCTTGATGATTAAGACATAGTTTGGAAATTCCCTGTCTTCCCCTTCCCTGCCTCCTGGGTGACTAATTTGAGGAGTGTTTATTGCAGCCCTATTGTGTTGGGTAGCTATGTTCTGCTATCAAAAAAAGTCCACCCAGCCTGAAATGCTGTATCATGTAGTTGTGGGTACATGTGATAAAATTAATTTCTCTGGTATGAGTGTCCTCTTGTGATAAAGTGAATGTAACTACTTTTATTTCAAAGTTGCAATGAGTAAAAGTGCTGGTAGTTCTTTCGGACTGTGTCCATACCTTGAAAAGTCAAATATTTTCATGTAAGTTCAGCCTCCCAAACATCTATGAAAGTGTTTTCACTAGATTTCACCCAAACTATTTCACCTAAATATCTGTTATTGATCAGATTCAGCAGATGTTAATTTCATCTCTATCTCTTTTCACTTCTGCCAGAACTTGCATAAGGGCTGAATTTATTGTCAGCTTATCAGTTTCTGTAGCTCAAATCTGCGTATAGAATATTCTGAACTCAGGTTTAAAATTCCATTAACTAGTTTTAAAAGGCACATAGTAAAATTCTAAAAAATTTTATGAGAAAAGTTAATTTTTACCAACGTTTTTAAACAGGTATAACATTTTTTTGGGAAAAAGTGGGACTTATGAAGCAAAAAGTCCTAATATGAAAAAAAGAGAAATACCCTTTAAATACATTTTAAAAAGTCTCTCTTCCCAAGATACTTGTTTTGACTTAGGTTCGTTTGGCGGGATTTTTTTTTTTTTTTTTTTTTTTCATGTAGAACTTACAAAATACTTTAGAAATATTTTGTGTAGATCTTGCTGTGTGACAGGCATTATACTGAAGATATTTACTTATAAACCCATGCAACTCTTAAAATAAACTTAATAAGTAGGTATAGTGACTTATCCCTTTTTACTATGGAGAAATTGAGACACAGAGAAGGTAAATTGTAATGAGAAGAACTGAAGTAGAAATCCAGGAAGTCAAGCTCCAGAAGAGATCACTTTAAACTTTGTTCACTAGAAGTTTACCAATTTTCACTTAGAATTACAAAACACTGGCATAAGTGATGATCAGAATGGGCTAAACAGTAAATGAGTAACTAAAGCAGACTTTGACCAGATGTTTCAATCATTTGGAGAGTAAAGGAAAAAAAAAAAAAGTACCTGAGCCACCAGGCCAGCCGAATCAAAATCTCTGAGGTTGGCACTCAAACAACTGCATAGTTTGAAATTCAACAGGCAGTTAAAATGGGCAGCCAGGTTGAGGAACACTGATCCAAAGTGTCTTCAGTTATGTATGAGTTTGGGAGATCTCAAACTTGAGTGTGCATCACAATCACTGGGAAGGCTTTGCTAATACACAGGTGGCTGGGCCCCACCTCCTTTCTTTTATTATTATTATTATTATTATTATTATTATTATACTTTAAGTTCTAGGGTACATGTGCATAACGTGCAGGTTTGTTACATATGTATACTTGTGCCATGTTGGTGTGCTGCACCCATCAACTTGTCAGCACCCATCAACTCGTCATTTACATCAGGTATAACTCCCAATGCAATCCTTCCCCCCTCCCCCCTCCCCATGATAGGCCCCGGTGTGTGATGTTCCCCTTCCCGAGTCCAAGTGATCTCATTGTTCAGTTCCCACCTATGAGTGAGAACATGTGGTGTTTGGTTTTCTGTTCTTGCGATAGTTTGCTGAGAATGATGGTTCCCAGCTGCATCCATGTCCCTACAAAGGACACAAACTCATCCTTTTTTATGGCTGCATAGTATTCTATGGTGTGTATGTGCCACATTTTCTTAATACAGTCTGTCACTGATGGACATTTGGGTTGATTCCAAGTCTTTGCTATTGTAAATAGTGCTCCAATAAACATACGTGTGCATGTGTCTTTATAGCAGCAGGATTTATAATCCTTTGGGTATATACCCAGTAATGGGATGGCTGGGTCATATGGTACTTCTAATTCTAGATCCTTGAGGAATTGCCATACTGTTTTCCACAATGGTTGAACTAGTTTACAATCCCACCAACAGTGTAAAAGTGTTCCTATTTCTCCATATCCTCTCCAGCAACTGTTGTTGCCTGACTTTTTAATGATTGTCATTCTAACTGGTGTGAGATGGTATCTCATTGTGGTTTTGATTTGAATTTCTCTGAAGGCCAGTGATGATGAGCATTTTCTCATGTGTCTGTTGGCTGTATGAATGTCTTCTTTTGAGAAATGTCTGTTCATATCCCTTGCCCACTTTTTGATGGGGTTGTTTGTTTTTTTCTTGTAAATTTGTTTGAGTTCTTTGTAGGTTCTGGATATCAGGCCTTTGTCAGATGAGTAGATTGCAAAAATTTTCTCCCATTCTGTAGGTTGCCTGTTCACTCTGATGGTAGTTTGTTTTGCTGTGCAGAAGGTCTTTAGTTTAATTAGATCCCATTTGTCAATTTTGGCTTTTGCTGCCATTGCTTTTGGTGTTTTAGACTTGAAGTCCTTGCCCATGCCTATGTCCTGAATGGTATTACCTAGGTTTTCTTCTAGCGTTTTTATGGTTTTAGGTCTAACATTTAAGTCTCTAATCCATCTTGAATTAATTTTCATATAAGGAGTAAGGAAAGGATCCAGTTTCAGCTTTCCAGTTATGGCTAGCCAATTTTCTCAGCACCATTTATTAAATAGGGAATCTTTTCCCCATTTATTGTTTTTCTCAGGTTTGTCAATATGCCAATAGTAGCCTCTGAGATTGAGGCAACAATTAATAGCCTATCAACCAAAAAAAGTCCAGGACCAGATGGATTCACAGCTGAATTCTACCAGAGGTACAAGGAGGAGCTGGTACCGTTCCTTCTGAAGCTATTCCAATCAATAGAAAAAGAGGGAATCTTCCCTAACTCATTTTATGAGGCCAACATCATCCTGATACCAAAGCCTGGCAGAGACACAACAAAAAAAGAGAATTTTAGACCAATATCCCTGATGAACATCGATGCCAAAATCCTCAAAAAAATGCTGGCAAACCGAATCCAGCAGCACATCAAAAAGCTTATCCACCATGATCAAGTGGGCTTCATCCCTGGGATGCAAGGCTGGTTCAACATATGCAAATCAATAAACGCAATCCAGCATATAAACAGAACCAAAGGCAAAAACCACATGATTATCTCAATAGATGCAGAAAAGGCCTTTGACAAAATTCAACAGTCCTTCATGCTAAAAACTCTCAATAAATTCGGTACTGATGGAACGTATCTCAAAATAATAAGAGCTGTTTATGACATACCCACAGCCAATATCATACTGAATGGGCAAAAGCTGGAAGCATTCCCTTTGAAAACTGGCACAAGACAGGGATGCCCTCTCTCACCACTCCTATTCAACACAGTGTTGGACGTTCTGGCTAGGGCAATCAGGCAAGAGAAAGAAATCAAGGGTATTCAGTTAGGAAAAGAAGAAGTCAAATTGTCCCTGTTTGCAGATGACATGATTGCATACTTAGAAAACCCCATCGTCTCAGCCCAAAATCTCTTTAAGCTGATAAGAAACTTCAGCAAAGTCTCAGGATACAAAATTAATGTGCAAAACTCACAAGCATTCTTATACACCAGTAACAGACCAACAGAGAGCCAAATCAGGAATGAACTTCCATTCACAATTGCTTCAAAGAGAATAAAATACCTAGGAATCCAACTTACAAGGGATGTAAAGGACCTCTTCAAGGAGAACTACAAACCACTGCTCAGTGAAATAAAAGAGGACACAAACAAATGGAAGAATATACCATGCTCATGGATAGGAAGAATCAATATTGTGAAAATGGCCATACTGCCCAAGATAATTTATAGATTCAATGCCATCCCCATCAAGCTACCAATGAGTTTCTTCACAGAATTGGAAAAAACTGCTTTAAAGTTCATATGGAACCAAAAAAGACCCCCCATTGCCAAGACAATCCTAAGTCAAAAGAACAAAGCTGGAAGTATCATGCTACCTGACTTCAAACTATACTACAAGGCTACAGTAACCAACAGAACGGAACAGAGTCCTCAGAAATAATACCACACATCTACAGCCATCTGATCTTTGACAAACCCACCTCCTTTCTTATTTAGCAGGTATTGGGTGCAGCCCAAGAATTTCTATTAAGTTCCCAGGTGATATTGATGTGCTGGTTGGGAGCACACTTTGAGAACCACCATCTTAATAGGTTGGATTAGGGGTGAAGTGTGGTAATGGAGATCTGGAAGTAACTAGATTAATTCTCCCAGTGTCTCATCAACCCTGATGCTGAAACATTTCCTCTCCTTTGTCGATTTACTCAATACCATTAATCAGAGTTGAAGGCGGAAAAGAGAAATGAAAGATATGAAGCTAGCTGGGTGTGGTGGCTCACACCTGTAATCTCAGCACTTTGGGAGGCCGAGGTAGGCAGATCACCTGAGGTCAGGAGTTTAAGACCAGAATGGCCAACATAGTGAAACTCCATTTCTACTAAAAATACAAAAATTATGTGGGCGTGGTGGTGCATGTCTGTGATCCCAGCTACTTGGGAGGCTGAGGCAGGAGAATCATTTGAACCCAGGAGGCAGAGGTTGCAGTGAGCTGAGATCGTGCCACTGCATTCCAGCCTGGGTGACAGAGCAAGACCCTGTGTCAAAAGCAAAACAAAACAAAACAAAACAAAAGCAGAAGATATGAAGCTAAAGGAAAATGCAGGAAAAGAGATAGAGGAGAGGGATCAACTTCTGGTCAGTAAATGAAAGTTTGTGGCTCTCTCACTGACTTAGCACATGTCAGTGATAGATTAAATATAAAATGAAAAACTTTTTAAAGACATCTTCTTAAGAAGATAAAGCTTTCTATTTTAGAAAGAGAGCAGAAGCACAAGGCAATGAGTGAGACTGGAAGACTGAAGAGGCGGCTGTTGGTTCAGGGTATGGAAGGGTTTGTTAATCTAGCTTTTATAGCATAGGGTCCCTCTGTGAAACCAAGGGCAGTAAGAGACATGTTTTTCCCTCCTCAGCAACATGAAAGGGGACTAAGTGGTATGTTGCTGAGATTGTGTTGGTATAAACCGGTGATTCTCAACTGGGGGGTTGAGGATTTTGACCCCTCACACCACCAAGGGCCATTCTATCACATCTGAAAATGCTTTGAGTTGTCACATGGGAAGGTGCAGAGGTGCTACTGCTATCTAGATGGTAGAGACCAGAGATGCTACTAAACATCTAACAATGAACAAAAGTGCTGAAGTCCAACTATATCTAGCTGGTAGAGACCAGAGATGCTGCTAATAATTCTCCAGTGCACAAAAGTACAGGAAACCCAGTTCCAGAACAAGAAACCCTGGACTAAGTACAGCACAGCACCAGGAGCTAGGCCAGGAGACCCGTTGACTTAGTAACGGGTATGCGAAATGTCCAGAATTACTGTGTGCCTGAATCATCCAGATGTTCATATAGATCTGGCTCTGGACTGGAGGCCTCAGGAAGAAGCAGTACAGATAAGTACAGCATGAGAGAATGTGGAGTGAAGGCAGGTAGAAAGAAAACTAACCAACCAATCAACAACACCTCCTTGAAATTTGTCTACAACATGAAATTCCGTAACACAGGAAGAAAACTATTAATGAGAAAGAGAACTCAACAAAATCAACCATGAAATATAGGGTTATATCAATTAAATTAAACAATAGAACAATCTGAAAAGGACTCTAAGAATTTAGGATCCATCAAGAAATAATAGAATACTATCCAAAACAGAATATAAGAATATTTAAAACAAAAACAGGCACATATTAGGCAGGAATGTGGGAGATAAGAGAAACAATTCCAAAAATTGGAAATACAAACTTTATCATTAAAACAACAACTCAAGAAATAGGATAAAATCTGCATTGGACACTGCAGATAGGGTGAGCAACTTTCCTGGTCTGTCTGGAACTCAAAGGTTTCTAGGACATGCGACAGTGCTAAAATTGGGAAAGTGCTGGACACACTGGGACAGTTGGTGACCCTCAACACATAGGAAAAAAAAAGTAGTGAGTGGAAAGATGAAGCTGATAAACGGATTTAAGGTTCATCAAAGAGAGACATAGAGATAAAAAGTTTGGAAGAGCAATTAAAATCATGGAGGATAGGTGATCAGAGACTAACTTTAATAGGAACTTTAGACAAAAAGCATAGGAAGGAGGAAATGATAGAGTAATGGTTTTTGAAAAGAAATGGCGAGAATTTTAAAGAATTGAAGAAAGCCATTAGGCTTTAGATCAGAGGTTGACACCTACAGCTTGTTGGGTAAATCCAGCCTGACATCCATTTTTATAAATAAAATTTTATTGGCACACAGCCACACCCATTTATGTGTACATTGTCTACGGCTGCTTTCATGTTACGATAGTAGAGTTCAATATCTGTGACAGATATCATAGGGCCTGCAAAGCCTAAAACATTTACTACTGGGCTCTTTAGAGAAAATATTTTTAGCCTCCTGTTTTAAACTGATACTATGAGTACCAAGCGGGATAAGGAAAAATAAATTCACATCTCTATGAAGCATAGTAAAAGCTCAGAACATAAATAAATATTTTAAAGGGGTTGACGATGTCAAATACAAGGAATGACAATTGGATTTGAAAGCACACTTCCACTGGCAACAAAAGAAGTAAGAAGCCAATCAAGTTAAGCCTGTAAAGTGGTGAGGTAAAGTAACTATATATTTAGAATATTTATAGTCAGCTCAACTATTATTTAAGAATGATGTCAAAATGAAGTTCTCAGTCATTTGAAGACCTATACTGTGTACATAGTAGTATATAATATCTCTGTTCTTCCAAATTGATGATGTTCTTTGACATGACCCTGAATGCATGGGGATTATACATCCTTATAAATTCTGCCCTGTTTAACTGAAATATGTCCATATGACTTACTCTGGCCAATTAAGTGTAAGTGACAGTAATGTTCATTTCCTCCAAGCAGAAGTTTTAAGAACCAGAAATAGGGTTGAAGGATTGTATTCAATGGACAATTAGCCTGTATTAAGATCCTGGTTGTGTTTGGGTAATAATAGTAGAAGTATTGAATAATCTTAGAGATCGTTAGACAGCAATCACGGGAACAGAAAACCAAACACAGCATGTTCTCACACATGAGTGGGAGTTGAACAATGAGAACACATGGACACAGGGAGGGGAACATCACACACCAGGGCCTCTTGGGGGATGGGGGGCGAGGGGAGGGAACTTAGAGGATGAGTCAATAGTTGCAGCAAACCACCATGGCACACATGTACCTATGTGACAAACCTGCACGTTCTGCACATGTATCTAGGAACTTAAAGTAAAATTAAAAAAAAAAGAATGTGAGTCGATTAACACACACGCAGACACACACACACAAGAAAGGAATTGTTAGACAGCAGGCAAGAGTTACGTGTAACTGTGCAAGAAGATATATGAATCCAGAGCAAAAGAGCATAATTAAGAAACAATGAGGCTGGGCACAGTGGCTCATGCTTGTACTCCCAGCACTTTGGGAGGCCAAGGCAGGTGGATCACTTGAGGTCAGGAGTTAGAGACAAGCCTGGCCAATGTGGGGAAACCCCATTTCTACTAAAAATATAAAAATTAGCCAACTGTGGTGGTGCGTGCCTGTAATCCCAGCTACTAGGGAGGCTGAAGTAGGAGAACCACTTGAACCCAGGAGGCAGAGGTTGCAGTGAGCTGAGATCGTGCTGCTGCACTCCAGTCTGGGCAACAGGGAAAGACTCTGTCTCAACAACAACAACAACAACAAAAAAAAAAAAAAAAAAAAAAAAAAAAAAGAAGAAGAAGAAGAAGAAACAATGATAAACATGGAATTTTATGAACTATATTGATCCCTGTAAAGAGTTGGAAGCCTGGAAGCAGAGTCCCACAAAGACGGGAAATGGACATGTGGCAGAGGATGCATTAGCAAGTGATGTGGGAAAAGAACAAGCTAACATAAATAATACTGCAACCACTGGTTATCCATATCAGCTAATAGTAGATGCCCGTCTTGCATCACAAATATAAATGGTATCCTTATGATTAAAGACTTAAACATAAAAATAGAGTCTTAAAAACACGAGCACTTCAAGGAAAAATTAGAAAAATGACTTCAATATTTAAGGGATAGGGATTAATTTCCTTAAAAGGACATCAAAAACAGAAATGTTAAAGACTCATTTTAAAATTTGACAACATTAAAATTTAAAACTTCTGTATAAAAAAGAGACACCAAAAGTAAAGTTAAAAAGAAGCCATAGACTGGGAGAACAAAATTTGCAATGCTTGTAATTGATAGGATTAATGCCTAGAATATATAAGAAATTCATCTAAATCAACATGAAAAAAATAATCTGTAAAAAATGAATGAAACACATGAGAGATAATTTACAGAAGAGTTTGCTGGAATGGCCATTAAACTTGTGAAAACATGTTTCATCTCAGTTATAATCAGAAAAATTAAAATTAAACAATAATGAAGTACAATTTTACATGTAACAAATGGTCAAAACTCTATCAATAAATATGACAATGTCAAGTTTTAGGAATGATGTAGAGAAATGGCAACTTTTGTACAAGGCTGGTGGGAGGTAAATCATTACAATGACCTTAAAGAGCAAGTTGCTAATGTTAGATAAACTTGAAGGTTCTCATACCCTCTATGCCAAGGGATGTTCATCTACCACTGTTTGAAATCGAAAATAATGGCAACAAATCAAATGTTGGAGAACAGATGAGTCAATTACAATAGAATTACACAGCAATTCAATAGATTGAATGTGTCCAAAGGGATATTCTTGAAAAAAACCCAATGTAGAGTGAAAGAAGGCAAATAGCAGAAATCATGAAAATAATCTGGGCAAACAATACTATATATTTGGGGATATTATATATTTTATGGATACACACAGATAAGATATAAGCATAAAACCATGGCTGGGAAGGTTATTCTGAAAGGCACTTTTAAAATAGTTGTTTCTCTGCTGTGGGAAGGAGGGACATAGAACTGGAAAAGGGCAGAAAGGGACTTTAATTTTCTCTTCTTTAGTTTTAAAATAGATGCCAGAATGGTAATATACATTAATTGTAGGTGGTGAGTATGTGAACATTTGTTGTATTATATGTTTCATAATATTTTAAAAAGAGAAGGACATGAAAGAAAAGAAAGAGCGGATGGAATGGAGTCCTAGAACTGGGGAAGTGATATTGAAGTTGCCAAATCAAGAACTGGAACCCCATGCCTATTCACTTCAAGAGCAAGGGTGCCACGAGTTTAGTGTATCCTAACACATGCTCTAAGAAGTGGCTCACATCTCCTCCTAGATGCACTGATGTGTTATATGAGCGCAAGATACCAGCTAGAATTTAAGCCTCTTATCCTTGGCTTAAAACTAACTTGTCATAGTACAGGATTTTTTTTTTTTTAACACAATGGGATAGATCTTGTTGCAGAAGGTAGGTGTCCTCTTTTGCACAAGGGGAGGATATAAGCAGGCCAGGGATGGCGACAGGGGAGTGTGTGGAGTGATATTAGTCTATCACTCAGGACTATGATTAGCCTCCACGGCTTACCTAAGAGAAAAAAAAATCACCTCTCTAATTGAAGGAAGTGGATTGGAACTCCAGCCCTCACAGAGAACCTTCTAACTCAGTTTCCATATTCTCAGATTTCCCTGGAACACCAGTTCTCAGTTGGGTCTTCCATTGTGGCCGAGTAGGTTATTTATTTTCACATCTTAGGACCTGCTCCCCTCAGAAACTCTGTACTTACTCTCTAACTTGGATGTAGTCAAATTTGGGTCACACTTTTGAGGGAGAACAGGAACAAAGCCAATATTTAAGGCCCAAGCCAGGATCAAGGCTATCTGGAGAGGATGCATGTCCCTTCAGATAGCGGAGGCTGCAGTGACCCAAGATTGCGCCTTGCACTCCAGCCTGGGCAACGAGAGCAAAACTGTCTCAAAAATAAATAAATAAATAAAAGAAATGCACATTTCCAGGCCCCATCCCTCACCCTCCAGGTGATTCTCATTATTGCTAAAGTTTGAGAACCACTACCCTAAGTGTAAGCCGTGGGGAGCCTGGACACCATGTGTTGTTCACCCTGCATTCCCATGACTAGCAGAGTGCAGACTTGAAATAGGAGCTCAAATAACCTTTGTTGAATGAATGAGTGACAGTGCGATTTGACCATAGTCCTTTCAGGAGCTCCTAGTGTAGCTTGAAAACTGGATGAAAGGAGCAAAACAGACCAAAAACCCCAAGCACAATTTTTACTTTATTTTTTTCTGACCTAAGTTTTATGCATAAAATACAAAAAAAAAGGACATAAATAAAACATCTATTTCTCCATTTCTTCCAGAAAATTCTACAATTTAAAATGTACCTAAAAATACTTGCCAAGTAAACAAGTGTCATTCTATCGTTTTCATTTTAGACCTGTAAAGGGAGCTGGTCTAAGGCTATAGATTAAGTCAATTTCCACAGGGGCAGATAAAGTAGAAGTCTATTGCCACTTCTCCCACTTCTAAAATCTAGAATCACACTATGAATAAGGACGTAGGGGAACACCTAAGCCAACTCTGTACCTTTACTGAGCCTCTTGAAAGAGAGCTGAAGAGATAGGGTCACGATGCCACAGGGAGAAATGGGAAGGTTGAGCTGGAACCCAGCATCCCTTGCTAGGTTGGAAGATGAGCCCAGTGTCGTGTGTCTAATGCCCATCAATCTTAATATCTAATGTGTCTTATCTTCATAAAACACCAAGTGCCTTTGTGCTTCATTCCCACACATTTCCAAAGTTTCCTTACCAATAAATTACAGGGAAAGGGCAATAAAAGGTGAATTTCCTTATAACCACTTGTCCCCTTTTGGCTTGATCCCTTCTTGGACAGTTCAGGAAGTCAGGGAGGTAGGAATTTGTCACAGTGGTGACACAGCAGATGAGCTTGGGGTGGGGAAGGGAGTTATGTAGTCATTAAACCCCCCTTTATGGATCCTGGGATGAAGAACCACAAAACCAGGCATTCCTTCAGTTTCTCATCCCAGTGGCCTCTACAATATTTCAATAAAGTGAGCATTCTGAAAGTAGGAAAACTCATAGTGACCATAGCAGAAGCAGCCATGACAGCCGATCCTCAAGCCTCCCAGACACAGTCACCAGCTTGAGGATGGGCCCCGCACACCCCTAAAGGCCAGTCCTGGGCTTTTCTTTGACTACCGGCTTGTCTCCCTAGGTATCTACTTTTTCTGAGATGTAACAAAATGTAGAGGAGCTCAGGCTCTGAGAACAGATAGAATTGTGCTGAAATTCCAGGCCCAACAATATTCAGTAGCTGTGTGGTTGTGAGAAAATTACTTACTCTCTACAAGACTCAGTTTATTCAACTAGAAAATCAGGAGAATAGGAATAACTATTTGCAGGAATTGTTAGAGGAATTTAATGAGATAGTGTATGTCAGGGCTTAGCAATGCTAACTGCCAGTATCACTCTCCTCCTGCATTCACTAGGATTTTCTATGCTTACTTTGGAAACTATTTATTTGGGGCTGAAATACAAGAATCCAACATCTATCCAGTGTCTGGCATGTGCCTGTACTGTCACAGGTGCTTTATAATTGCAGTCTTACTCTCCACAACAATGCTGTGGGATAGCTATCATCATCATCATCATCACCATCATCATCACATCATCACCATCATAGGATGAGGAAACAATCCCAAGGCTTAAGTGACTTATGGAAAACAACTAGTAAGCACAACCAATCAACAAGAAGCCGGGGATATGGCCTGTTGACTGTATCTGATCTCTTTCAAGGAGAAAAAAATGGAGTTTTTCCTTTCTTTAATATGCTACATGGCTTTCTGCCACTTGTTGCAGAATGTCAGCAGCAATGTTAGGGAGAAAGGAATTAAGGGGAAGTAACTTAATTTTGAAGTATAACCTTTACATGCTACAAAAATAGGCATGACTGTACAAAGATAGGCATGTATATGCCATAATTGCACTGGGAAATTCACTTACTATGCCATTATATAGTAAGAAACTTAAAGTACGCTGCTTAACAACAAGGTAACTTGTGTTAGAAGTTTTAAATATATGTAGGTTTTCACCTGGTTACTATGCTAATGTTCTGTCAATGCAAAATAATCAGACAAAATATATAAAAAATGCTTGTGATAGTCTTGTCTATATTACTGTAAGGAAAGACAAAGAGACAACTGAAATGTCCAACTCTATGGAACTGATTAAAACAAATTGTGGACTACTACACAGTTATTAAAAATGATTTATCATTAAAAATTATATTGTAACTCCCATATTATTAAAGATATTTTAAATAAAATGTGAAGAAATGGTTCATAAAATATAACAACACTTATAAAATTACATTTATAAGATGTGTATTTAAAATGATGACATTCTCGAAGGATCTGTACTAACCTGGTGATTGTCCCTTAGGTGATAAAATTATAGAACATGCTTATTGTTTTCCTTCCTTCCTTCCTTCCTTCCTTCCTTCCTTCCTTCCTTCCTTCCTTCCTTCCTTCCTTCCTTCCTTCCTTCCTTCTCTCTCTCTCTCTCTCTCTCTCTCTCTCTCTCTCTCTTTCTTTCTGTCTATACAGGGTTGCCCGGGTTGGAGTGTGGTGACATGATCATTCATCACTGCCGCCTTGAACTCCTGAACTCAAATAATCCTCCTGCCTCAGCCTCCCTAGTAGGTGGGACCACAGGCATGCACCACTAGGCCTGGCTGGTTTATTTATTTATTTATTTACTTAATTTTTTATAGAGATGACATCTTGCTTTGTTGCCCAGGCTGGTCTTGAACTCCTCAACTAATCCTCCCACTTTGACCTCCCAAAGAATTGGAATTACAGGCATAAGCCACGGTGCCTGACCATTATCATATCTCTAAGAAGTTTATCTATATTTCCAAGATACTTTTTTGAGAAGTATGTGCTACTTTTTTTTTTTCTTTTTGAGATGGAATTTTGCTCTTGTTGCCCAGGCTAGAGTGCAATGGCACGATCTGGGCCCACTGCAACCTCCATCTCCCAGGTTCAAGCGATTCTCCTGCTTAGCCTCCCAAGTAGCTGGGATTACAGACATGCGCCACTATGACCAGCTAATTTTGTATTTTTAGTAGAGACGGGGTTTCATCATCTTGGTCAGGCAGGTCTCAAACTCCTGACCTCAGGCGATCTGCCTGATTCAGCCTCCCAAAGTGCTGGGATTACAGGTGTGAGCCACCACACCCAGCCATGTTACTTTTATTATAAGAAAACAATAATCTTTAAAAAAATCATTACTCATATATCATACCAAATACATGCTATCCAGTTAAACTTCCCTTTTTCCTGCTGTTATCTTGTTTCACCGAAGAAAATCCAAATAGCACTTTATAAATCACAGCACTCTCGTTTAAGGTCAAGCTGTTTCCTTTTCTTTTCTTTTTTATTTTATTTTATTTATTTATTTTTTGAGACGGAGTCTCGCTCTGTGGTCCAGGCTAGAGCGCAGTGGCGCAGTTTCGGCTCACCGCAAGCTCTACCTCTCGGGTTCACGCCATTCTCCTGCCTCAGCCTCCCAAGTGGCTGGGACTACAGGCGCCCGCCACCACGCCCGGCTAATGTTTTGGATTTTTAGTAGAGGCGGGGTTTCACCGTGTTAGCTAGGATGGTCTCAATCTCCTGACTTCGTGATCCGCCCGCCTCGACCTCCAAAGTGCTGGCATTACAGGCGTGAGCCACCGCGCCCGGCCAAGGTCAAGCTGCTTTCTAGGAATCCCGGAACTAAAGACCCAATTTGGAAACACAGAGGGATTTATAAGTCTCACTCCCACCTGAGCCAGAGACTGTCTTCTACAGGCGTTGCCGCAGGCAGGGTCATGCGCTAACATTTCCTCCACCCTTTACTCCCCTTCTCAAGACTCAGCGACTTGCACCCTATGGCTCTTCCTTCTTCCTCTCTCCCCCATGGCAAGATTACGCTCTCTCACCTCTACTCTTTCCCTATCCTAACTCGAGGTGCTTCCAGACAATACACAGTAACATGAACACACATCATTGAATGATCCCTTTATTCTCCCTGTTCCAATGTCTGCAATGCACAATCTCCAATTGAGCAAGCACAGGAGTCATGGTCTCAACTCCTATCTTCTCACTGGGGGCTAACAAAAGGAGGGTATCCTCTCCGTAACGAGAGAAGGGATAACAAATTTCCAGTCTTCTGGGGGCTGGGGAATAGTAGACAAAGATAGAAAATTGACTCTCTTCTATATTCTGGGAACATATGAACACCACATATATTTTGGGACCCCTCCTTTTTTTTTTTTTCTAAGAAATAATGGAAAATTATGAAGGAGAATATTACTGCTATAGTTCAGCTATATTTTGGGTTAAAGTAGCACTGGGAACTCACTCACCATTTTAAGTGTGCTCCAAATAATGACTTCTCATTAATTTTGGGAACACAATCTGTCCTTTAGGTTAAGACCGGCCTTTGTGTCTCTTAATTTAACAAAAAAAAAAAAAAAAAAAAAAAAAAGCTTTTTCAAACAAAAGAGGTCCGTTTGTAAAATCTACTGTTATCAAAATGGCAATCGCCATCAGCAATATTTCCCAACATTCACCACTGGAGTCCTTTCCTGGGATCCAAACTGCTCACAACAGGAAACTTGACTAAATTATTGGGGCTGGCACCAAGCTATCCTAAGAGGCAAGGACAAAGAATGCATGTTTTCTTTCTGCAAGACAGTGCTCTTCCCCTATTCTGAAGGCTGGAATCAAAAAAAGGGAACTCTTGAAGCCATGTCTCTCAACTGGCATGAACAAGACTCAGCAGCTTCATCAGCACAAGGAACAAGTGGCCAAGCAAAATCCCAAAGGCTCGGAGGACCTGACTGTGAAGCACCCTCAGCCCTGTCTGTTCTATGCAGAGAAGAGTAGCACATTTGCCAGGAGACCAGAGAGAGTTATAAAATCTATTACTTACCATTTTTATTGAAAAGAGTTGATGTGCCTGGCACACAATGACCCCGAAGATGATGCAGCTTTGATAGTGAATGTGCAAGTTAGCTATGCAGAGTGTACTTCCTTTTCTGAGCTGTGTGGTCTGTCCAGCTTTCACACATTGATATGTGAGGCTACATTTGCATGTTATCTCAACCCTCAGCGCATTTGTATAGCTAGTCAGGTTTATCTTGTTATTATTTTTCAATAATACAGGAAGAGGTCTAGGTGTAGCTTTGAAGACTGAAAAATTGACAAAAAATTTTTTAGAAGTAGCTAGATATTAAATTTTGCTATACATTATTAACCTGTTTTATATAACTTCTATATTTTTGGATATGTGTGTGTGTGTGCTTGTGTGTGTGTGTATGTCTCTCCATCTCTCTCTTATCTATGAAGGACTCACACCAAAATGGGAATCGCGTTTGACTTGAGTGGATATATTACTACAAATAATTCTTTTTTTGTACTTTTTGGGGTTTTTCAGGTTTTCTATCCTGGGTATATAGCACTTGTGTAAAAACATAACTATAATCATTATTAAAAAGAACAAAAGTATCATGAAAATTTTAATGAACAACTCCAATTATATTTAAATTCACATTATCAGTATTTAAATGATGGAAATACTCATAAGCTTATCATAGAATGCCATTCATTTTCCTAAAAAAAAAAAAGCACAGCACAATCTAGGTTCATGTATTAATTTGGGGGTAATATTTGTTAGTGTCAGATGTTAAGGGCATAGTATTTGATCCCAAGTAGATTTTCCAGTCATCCATGTACCTCTCTGAACACATTCTGAGATACAGATTTGGCCCCTTTAATTGGAATATATGGCCTCCTACTAAACTAAGTTCAAGGGTAGAAGGTCATCTTTGTTTTCCATGACAAAGGAAAGGCATGATTCCTTTTTTGGTGGTTGCAAATTTCTAGATCTCGTTTTAAGTATTAGAGTGCTTATTTAGTGTAAGGTCACCATATTTCTATACATGCTGCTGACCAAACACTAATTAATCCTATATCCATACAAAATCCTTTTTCAAAAAAGATGTTACCTGTTATTTATTCCTTAAAATATAAATGTTTTCAAAATTAAGATATAATTAGAAATATAGATTCACAGGACAGGCAAAAAACCAGGGCAAGGGTTGAGTTCCAGAAGTAGAAACTGATATTGTTCTGAAAACTTTACATATTTTAAAGAGGGGTGTGAGGCATGGTCAGAATCTGGTGGATGGTCAGGAATCTGAAATTGCACAGTATGTTACACATGATAAATGCTTAATGAATGAATAGAGGAGGAAGATGAAAGCAAGAGTAAGGTATGGGAGCCAGGCATACTTTTAAGTATAACACATTTTCCAGAATGCTTTGAAACAGAGACAGTCTTTACCTTCACTAGAAAGCCTCTTATCTACTACTGTCTGTTAGAATGGAGACCATCAAAGTGCAGATACAGCTTTGTAAAGATAAATCACTGTAAAGCCTTTACCCTCTCTTTACAGAGGGTAAAGAGAATCACTCTAAAGCAGTGGTTCTCAGCCTGGCTGCACGTTAAAATCACCTGGGATGTTTTAAGTCTCAGCTCCCAGGCTTCACTCCAGGTTATCATATGAAAATCTAGGGTTGAAACTCAGGCATCAGTATATTTCACAGCTCACCACGTGATTCCAAGTTATGTGCATGTTTGAGAGCCTTTGACCTAAAAGAAGGAGCAGGTGACTCATACTACCAAGATAGTGAACAGATCACCAGGCCAGCCTTGTGGGTAGAAATAATCGTGACACTCTGACACCGTTTACTACTAAGTTAATCAGCATGTTTTCCCCATGTACTGCATAAGAATTCCTTAATCAGACCGGGCGCGGTGGCTCAAGCCTGTAATCCCAGCACTTTGGGAGGCCGAGACGGGTGGATCACGAGGTCAGGAGATCAAGATCATCCCGGCTAACGTGGTGAAAACCCGTCTCTGCTAAAAAGTACAAAAAACTAGCCGGGCGAGGTGGCGGGCGCCTGTAGTTCCAGCTACTCGGGAGGCTGAGGCAGGAGAATGGTGTGAGCCTGGGAGGCGGAGCTTGCAGTGAGTTGAGCTTGTGCTACTGCACTCCAACTTGGGCGACAGAGCGAGACTCTGTCTCAAAAAAAAAAAAAAAAAAGAATTACTTAATCTTTGTCATTCTACAATTTGCTCTCTATACCAGTAAGCTGGACACAAATTACATGATAAACAGGAATCTAGCAATTATTCAGTTAACTGTAATTTGTTGAGTAAGTCTCTGGTTAAGAGAACTTTGAATTTCAATTCATCCATCTGAATTGCATTTCAATTTGTGCTTATTTCCAAATACAGATTAAGGTAATTTTTAGTTATTATTGAAATAAATTCAGTGGTCTTTCAAACACATATATTTAAGAAAAGTTTTTTTGGCTAAGAAAAAAAAGTTAAGAGTTGAAGCTCCCAACTATAACTTGTAGTCCACAAGTATATTTTCATATTTAGTTTTGAAGGCATAATCATGTTATTTTAAAAATATATGTCAAACATTATATATGTGAGTATATCTCCTGTGAAGCCAAACCTCAGTACATAAGTTCCTGAGCAGGAAGATGAAACAGGAAATGCAACAAAGATGACAGAGCACATAGTGATACCATCTAAAAATGGTAAACCTATGTTTTCGCAGTATGAGCATTGCAATTATTCCTGCTAGTAGAAGGGAGAAGCAGCTTAGAGAATGCAAAAGTAGTTATAATTCTTTAAATGCTGGGGCATACACTCTCTTTTCATATACTTTTATTTTAGAAAACAGTTTTTGTTCAGGCAGTGGTGCAATGAATGAGTCTGCCCCTTCAGTACTCGCTGAAGGCGGTGGCTAGGTGGAGACTGTGAGGTCTAGAAGCATGAGGTGGCCAGGGAAAACCAACTAACCAACTGCATTTTTAAAAGTCAACTTGCAAGTAGATAAAGGAGAGAGCACTAATAAAATTTGAGTAATATTAATGATCATTATTGAGAAGCATTGTCAGTGTTTTATCTATTAGGCCTTTTTTTTTTTTTTTTTTTTTTGAGACGGAGTCTTGCTCTGTCCCCCAGGCTAGAGTACAGTGGCACTGTACTCACTGCAACCTCTGCCCCCCAGGTTCAAGCAATTCTCCTGCCTCAGCTTCCTGAGTAACTGAGATTACAGGTACATGCTACCACACCTGGCTAATTTTTGTATTTTCAGTAGAGATGGGGTTTCATCATCTTGGCCAGGCTGTTCTTGAACTCCTGACCTCATGATCCACCCGCATTGGCCTCCCAAAGTGCTGGGATTACAGGTATTAGGCTTTAAAAGAAGTATGGTTAAAATTGTTAGCATAGAAGGTTAGAAATAGTTATAAACTCTGATACATTTTCTTTTTTATAACCTGAATGTCTAACATTTTAGACAAGAAACAAGTAGCCATCTGCTCTACATGCCCAACACTAATGTGCCTGGCTAAGACCCCTGAGATAGAACAGAGGAATGTCAAATCTCACCTTTTCCAGGGAGACTTCTCTGCTGCTAGCTCACTGATCTCCCCTTTTTTCTGGAAGCCTGCAGGCCACACTACAAAATTAAGCTCTTTTAATATGTTTGCCCTTTATGGTTCTCTAATTGTATTGGGTGTATTAGGTTTGGCTCCTCAACTAGATTGGAAACTGCTCCAATGAGAATTAATTTTCATACTTCCTTTTCTCACTCTGAGGTCCTAGGTCAGCTTTTTTAAAAACACTTTTTCTTTTTCTTTTTTTTTTTGGCTCATGAGTTCCTCAGATGGAAGTAATGTTTGTTTTGTACACTGATTCTGCATGTACAACCTTCCTTGAAGCCCATCATTTATGGGAAGCTATAAGGGAAACTTTGGCTAAAATATTGCCAGCTACTAAGAGATGGTCACCACGGTGCTGCTCTTTGATCATGAAATTAAAGCAAACTTACAAGCAGATTCATAAAAATTCAAGGAAATTCAGTCTCCCTGTTTGGCTAGATATGAAATAGCAACTGGGAAGTAGCAGGAAAAAGCAGAATAAGAACACGCATGCTTAAGAAGGCTATGCAGGAGGAAGTGGGGACTTCCTTGATTTGGGTTATTTCTCTTTCACTTTTTGTTTTAAAAACAAAGCGAACTTTTTCACTCCTGTACTTTCTACTTTTAATGAAAGGCGGTCTTAACTCTTCAGAACATCAGTGCTCTGGAAGAAATGGCTTATTAATCAACTTACTTTTGATGAAAGGGAGAGTTTCCACCACATTTTAATGGAATGAGTAGATTGTATTGAAACTCAAGAAAAGAAGGGAGCATTTGTCTTTACAATTTAAACCCAATCCCAGGTGAATGTTTACTACTGTTAAAATAATCTACTGAAACAGGATAATGAAAACATTAATGTAGACTTCACTTAAGGAGTTTTTTTTTTTTTTTTTTTTTTTTTTTTTTTTTTTTTTTTTTTTTTTTTTTTTTTGTCAAACCAGTTAACCTGGAAAGCAAAGAGACAAAGAACAAAGCTTATAGAAGAATTCTAGGTTATATATTACCTTGCTTTTGTTTTTTCTAATTTAGTCCATTATTTGTATCACACCCTCTTTTCGGGTCTTTGAGAATGCATGAACTCTGTGGGTCTATTGGGTCCTGCTGTTTTCTTTTCATGATTTCTCACCTCTTTTGTCCTCACATATGTTTCACAGAAGCAGAATCTAAGTCATAATCCCTTTGCCTCAATGGGTCTCCAAGACAAGATTTAACTGATACACACTCTCATGGGGTTGCTTATTGTTTTTGTCATTTTGTTAAATGATGATTTGCTCTTTAATGAATAAAATAAAGAAAAGGTCCCACATCAAAAGTGGATCTATTTTTCATTTTTTCTCCTTCCTTCCTTCCTTCCTTCCTTCCTTCCTTCCTTCCTTCCTTCCTTCCTTCCTTCCTTCCTTCCTTCCTTCCTTCCTTTCTCTCTCTCTCTCTCTCTCTCTTTCTTTCTTTCTTTCTTTCTTTCTTTCTTTCTTTCTTTCTTCTTTCTTTCTTTCTTTCTTTCTTTCTTTCTTTCTCTTTCCTTTCTTCCTTTTTTTCTTTCTTTCTTTCTCTTTCTTTTTTCTTTTATTTTCTTTCTTCTTTCTTTCCTTTTTCTTTCTTCTCTCTGTCTCTGTCTCTGCCTTTCCTTCCTTCCTTTCTTCAATCCCAGTTTTTGTCCCAACAGAGGATTAGGTCAAAAAAGTTGGAAAATACACTGATGTATCTAATATCACAAATGTTAGAGTTACGCTTTGAAGATTTTTGACTAATAGTCCTGCGTTCTAATAATAGTAATAGCCATTATTACTATTTATTGCATTTCCATTCGGTTACAGTATAAATGCTCTCAGTAAATCAACCTAACAATTCTATGAAAGAGATATTATTATCCCTGAGCATATTTTAGGGCTTAGGGGTTTAGTAACTTGCCCATTGTTAAGTAGCCATGTCTTCCCCTTTTCTTGGGCCATTTTGCTGCTCTTAGCATAATGGTAGGTAATGGGCATGAGTTGGGGGTGGAAGAGCAAAGGGTGGGGGCCAAATATCTGTCATAGGACAGATATTTGACTGTCCTGTGAATTATGTGTGTGTGTATACAAATTGTTTCATTAAGGAAAAAAACCAAACTAGCCTTTGATCAGTTCTTGTGAGAACTGACTCACCTATCACAAGGAAAGCACGGGGGAAACTGCCCCTATGATCCAATCACCTCTCACCAGGTCTCTCCTTCGACACGTGAGGATTACAATTTGACATGAGATTTAGGTGGCAACACAGAGCCAGACCATATCATCTACCATTTGGGGCTGTTTTCATAAGTAAATATTGGGAGATGAATTTAGGAGACGCTATTGCTGGGTCCCATAAAACCATCAAAAGGCCTTGCAGGGGAGACAATTGTATAAAGCCAGGGTGAGAATGCTGTGACTCACACATCAAACATTAGACAACAGGTGTATGTTGACTGTCTACTCTGTGATCAGTAGAATGCATAAGTGAATTTTGAGTATAAAAAGGGAAAAGTGTAAAAATGTAGTAAGACTCTGAGCTTCCTTTATCCATCAGGCCCTAGTGAACGTAAATACCCATCCCACTTCTCAACTTTTTTTGATAGTGATTTAGTATAATGATTCAACTTTCTGTCCTGGACTTCACAGGGCTGTTGTCTTCACTTGTCCCTTTCCTTGAATTGGTGGTGCACCCCCTCAGAGAGCATGTGGGGTAGGGGGCACCTATAATGCACTCCATGTGGGCAACTAAGCTACATCTGCTCTCTCCAAACAACAGTCCACGATGACCCATGCTAGGCCTAGTAGGTCCTCATCTTTCCCGGTTTCTAGAGATTCTCCCTTAGTTGAAGCCTGGAGACTTTCTGCTCTGTGTTGATTACTGCTGAGCAGTTTCTGGTGTCTCAATGGTGCTCCCTGCTGGAGATGCTCTATCATCAGCTATACCACCTTTGGCAAGAAGTTGGAGGACTCTCCATCAAGTGTGAACCTGGGCTGTTCCTGCTATTCATCACCCTAGAAAGGACTCTGATAAATCATTAAGCTAGCCCTAGCGGGGTCTGGTCAAGGCTCAGCTCTTTTATTGTTTGGCATTCGTAATTCCTAAGGGTGGAAGGAATTCTCAGGTGTTGCTCTAATAACAGCCTTAAGCCAGATGCTCTCCATCAAAAACTCTCTCAATAGTGGCTTGTTCAAGAACAGAGTTCAGTATTTCTATACATTTAACAAATCTTACTCCTCTCTAATTCACACAGTGGTTTGAAGGGCAAGGGACAGGATTTCTCTGGAGCTCCCAGGGCAAATGCAAGACTCTTAAGGGTCAGGGTACATTTATCAGCATGATCTCCATATCATACCTAACATATTAAAATACATCCCACATCCAGTAATCTTTTTATTTGCTATTTAAAAATAATTTTGAAAATTATTTTTAAAAACTTTGCTTTATTTATTATTATTTGCATGTAGGTAATTTAGTTACTGTTATCTCCCAGCAATCAAATGCATTCTTGAGAATTTCTGCCAAGTGAGAAAAAGTAATATAATTTATTTATAAAAGTGTAAAATGTGTATTAATAGTAACAATAAAGTTGACATGACACATGCTGATGTCTAAGCATTTATTAAATTTGATTTTGCATTTTTTTATTTTGATATGTTTTTCCTCTTTTCTTTCTTTCTTTCCTTTTCTTAAAGAGTTTTCAGACCTTTTCAAAAGGTCTCAGACCCTAAGTACCATGTTCTCTAATGGATAAGATTGTACAACCAATGTTAATCAGCTTCTCAGGTAGGTAACCTTACCTTATACAACTCATAAGCCTAGGTATTAAGTTGGACTATATAAAATTGATGTTTTTTTCTTGTAAAATATGATCAAATAGAGGCAATTTCACATAATTTAAGCTAATAGTTTATAGTCACTCTATTGTGCTGCTGAACACTGTATATATTATTCGTTTCATCTCACTGGATTTTTGTATTAACCATCTCCTCTTTATCTCCCTTCCCCACTACCCTTCCAGCCTCTGGTAAACTAGTAGTTTTTGGTTACAAATATAACACATTTTCCCCCTTGGACACATAGATATAAATGGTAGAGTTAAGACTAGTAAAAGCAACTGCTGTGCAGGTGGCTGGTGTTCAGTACTTGCTGAATGATGTATGCACACCTAAGCAAATAACCAAACCAAACATAACAATGTAAATAAGAGTTAAATTGCATGGTACAGATGTGTGGTCATGGACTTGGTAGAATATGTTAACCATACAAAGCAGTTTGACAGTTACTTTGAGTTTTTTAAACCGACATTCTGTTTTAATTTAATTTTGTTTTTTTAGAAGAGATTGGCATGGTCTGTGGGAGAAAGCAGTTCTGGCATATTTCACTGTTGACCCCTCATTAGGGAATAAAAAATGGAAACATCATAGGAGTTTAAGAAAGAAAAATTTTTTAAAAAATTATAGACCTAAGAGAGGAGTCTTCAGAGGTTGGTAGGATTTTCATGAAGCATGTTGCTATTTATTTGGCAGCTAAGATTATCTTCAGGGGTAGGATCTGAAGGTCCTAGTGTTCTTTTCTTCCACTGGAGCTCAGAGAAGCCAACAGTTCTATTTTTCGTGGGGAAAGTCCAGGGCTGGCAATCCTAGAGAAAACAAACGAGTATCAAATCTTAATCATCAATAGGATTTTACTTTTGATCCATCCACCCATCCACTTTTTCACCTTCTTATCCTGTTGCACCACATTGTGCTATACTGTCTAGGTGCTGGGAATAGAATGTGGTTTAAGGCATAAGGCACATTCTCATACTAGAAAGGGCTATTTATCTTGTATACAGAGAGTCAATGTGATTAGTGCTGGAAAAACAGAAGGAAAGTTCTCAGGGAGCACAGATAGAGAACTGATTCCTGGAGAAATTGGAAAAGGTTTCATCAAAGATATGCAAATTGGCCTGGGTTCAGAATAGAGGTTTTTAACCCTGGCTAAAGATTAGAATAACCAGTAGATTTTTTTTTTTTTTTAATTCAGAAAACAAAAAACCCATGCCCAGGTAGGATCTACCATAGCTACTTCTGTTTAATTGGCTTAGGATAGACATCCATTTTGTTTTGTTTCTTTTTTTTTTTTCCTTTAAGGAAGTGAACCAGATGAATCCAATGACCAACCTGGTTGAGAACCACTGGTCTAGGAGTAGAAACACACACAAGGAATAAGGGAGAAGGAGGTTCGGTTAGTTGAGGGAGAGAAAGTTGGAAGCATTCCAGGCTAAGTAAATGGTATAGAAAAAGAAAGATGATGTATTACGGTTTTCAATCTCATCATGGGAGTAGGCTAGTATAAATTGGAAACTAGAACATTCTATGTCAAAATGGATGCTTGAAAGATTTACCTTAAGGAAAAATTCAGCAAGAAAATGTCTAATGTCTCAGCAAGAAGCTGGTGGGCCATCCTGGGTCAGGTTTGAAACGTCAACCAAACAATGCCTAGTGATCTAAGATAATTTTATATATTGGGGAAGGGACCTTGATATTCGTTATCTATGAAATACAACATATGGAACCTGAACCAAGAAATTTACATAAAAATCTAGTGCAAGTCTGATGAAAATGATGGGACCTCCTGAGAAAGAAACTAACCCTAGGAACACATTCATTATCCGGGGAAGATAGAGTTTCCACAGGAAATAATTCCCACCAAAAACTAAACCTGTAATAAAAAATCACTAAGTACTGAAGAATGAATAATGTGCCATGAGAATGAATTGGTAGATTTAGCAGAGAATTGCACTGCAGAAACTATATATACTGGAACAATTTGAAAGAATTCCATGAAGATATATTTAACATGTTGAAAGACATAAAGGTAGGAAAATAATCCAGTAAACTAGACAAGAGGAAAAAACAAGACAAAAGAAAATTGAAAAATAACCAAATCAAAATTTTAGAAAAATAATTTTAAAATAATCTCAATAGGTCAGCAAATGGATAGACTATACATAGTTGAATAAAAGAATTGGAAAATTAGAAGATAGAACTAAAGAAATCACAGAGAAATCAGCAGAATATTCTACATAGAGAGAAATAGGTAGAAAATAGAAGTTCCAAGTACCAAGTAGTATAAATTTTTGGAGAGTAAGAATGTTTCTTTGGAATGCAAACACTAGATGAGACTTTAGACAAATGAGAGACAGAGTTAGCATACATTTATAAGTCAATTATTCTAAAATTTAAAATAAATTCTAACTTACATATTTTGTCACCACATCGAGTTTCTAAGCCATTTGCTAAGAAGTGTAAACATTTCTTAAAATATTAAAAATTTGTATTGCAAGAGATGAAAGTATGGTTGAATGACAAACGAGGCTGTGAATCTTTGCTTTAGGAAGCTACATAATTGTTTTGGAATTTTGTTGCAGGAAACTGTATTTGTTCAAACAATGATTGCCATAGAAAGTTGATCTTACTAGCTAATCTTGTGATATTAACACTTGGACTAAGATCTCACTTATATATTAGGAGTCTGAATAATTCTACCAGAATGAAAGACTAAGCCTAAACTCTTAGTATTAGAAACATGGCTAAAGTCATGTTTACTTGTAAGAAGTAAAATAGTTTAATTGAGTCCTATTTGTCTATTATTGTTTTTATTGCATTTGCTTTTGAGGTCTTAGTTATAAATTATTTGTCTAGGCCAATGTCCAGAAGAGTTTTTCCTAGATTTTCCTCTAGGATTTTTATAGTTTCAGATCTTACATGTAAGTCTTTAATCTATCTCAAGTTAATTTTTGTATATGGTAAGAGAATAGAGATGATTTCTCAAAAAATTAAAAATAGGACTACCAGTCAACTCAACAGTCCCACTACTGGGTATTTACCCAGAGGAAAATAAATCTTTATATGAAAAAGACACCTGCACACATATGTTTACTGCTGCACTATTTACAATAGCAAAGTCATGGAATCAACTTTCATGTCCATCAATGGATGATTAGATAAAGAAAATGTGGTACATATGCACCACAGAATATTATTCATCCATAAAAGAGAATGAAATCATGTCTTTTGGAGCAACAGGGACGGAGCGGGAGGTCATTACCCTAAGTGAAATAACCCAGAAATAGAAAACCAAATACCACATGTTCTCGCTTATAAGTGGGAGCTAAACAATGGGTATGTATGGACATAAGAAGGAAATAATAGACAGTGGGGACTCCAAAAATGGCGAGGATGGGAGGCAGATGAGGGTTGAAAAATTACCTATTGGGTACAATGTCCACTATTTGGGTGATACGTACACCAGAGGCCCAAAGCTTAACGTCATGCAATATATCCTTGTAACAAACCTTCACATATACCCTTTACATTCATAATACAAATATTTTTAAAAGTAAAATAATACGTTTCCTTAGAATTAACTTTAAAATACAATACAGAATCTCAGTTTTTAAAAACACCAATACAGTTAAAAAGGCAAAATAAAAATCTAGTAAATATCATTTATATAAAATTTAAAAACATACAAAACAGGCCGGGCGCGGTGGCTCAAGCCTGTAATCCCAGCACTTTGGGAGGCCGAGACGGGCGGATCACGAGGTCAGGAGATCGAGACCATCCTGGCTAACACGGTGAAACCCCGTCTCTACTAAAAAATACAAAAACTAGCCGGGCGAGGTGGCAGGCGCCTGTAGTCCCAGCTACTCGGGAGGCTGAGGTGGGAGAATGGCGCAAACCCGGGAGGCGGAGCTTGCAGTGAGCTGAGATCCGGCCACTGCACTCCAGTCCGGGCGACAGAGCGAGACTCAGCCTCAAACAAACAAACAAACAAACAAACAAACAAACAAACAAACAAAAAACATACAAAACAATATCACATATTTTTTATTGGTACCTATTTAGTACAAGCACAAAAATATGAACTGGAAAGATACATACAAACTTAGTGAAAATGATTGTATCTGAGCAATAGAAGAGAGAAAAGGCAACAGAATTTCTTGGGGGGGGCGGGGATGTGGTACAAAGTAATTAATTGGATGTATTATTGTTGCTTCTTAAAAAAGGTTTTGAAGTATATATGTCTATGTCTTTACACATAAACGCATATATATGCACAGTATATAATATATACATTTATATAAAGTATATATGATATATATGTATTAACATTCATCAATTCTAGATAGTGAATACCTGGATGCTTGTTATATTTCTGTAAACCTTACATAAGAATATTTTTATAATTAAAGAGTAATACAATAATTATAATTTATTTATTTATAATTCTATTTTAATATATACAAGTAGAATATGTTAAATGACACATAAAGGCTGATTTACCCATTTTCACTATTCACTCAATCTTTATCCTCTGTTTATATAAATAATCTAGAGATTTAGTACAAATTAATTCAAGAGCTATTTTTCAAATTAAATAACCCCAAAGTACATATTTTTGTCTTTAACCACATCAAATAAATTGTCCTCACCTTCAGAAATTTTTTGTTTACTGATTTCACAGGCAATTCCCTCAAATTTGAATGGGCAGGTACACAAACACTTTCCATCCATTAGAATTGCTGTACCTCCATTTTGGCATGAGTGGCATTTTCTTACACTAAATTCATTGATATAGTCTTCAATGGCTCTTTCCAAGTTTTGTTTCTTTAGATGTGCATTTTTCATTTTCACTGGAACCAGATTATATATAGGAGACAGCTGAGAGGAAGCAAAACATTTAATTTTAGGTCCTTTTTAATGGAGAGAGCTTGTAGAATACACTTTACTTAATTATTCATTCACTGATTCATTAATTCAACAAAGGCTTATTGAATGTATATTATTGCCAGATGTGATGTTAGCTTTTAAATAATCAAAACTAGTCAAGATGTCTGCTATCAAGGAGGTCATATTATGGAGTTAAGGACACTGATATTAATAAAATAATGATGCATAAATTTCAAATAGAAACTGTGATAGGTGCTACAAAAATACAGGCATTACGCATGCTTTAAAAATGAACAACTGAGGGACTTAAACTTCTGGCTTGATAATTTATTGACATATTATTTTGTGAATTGTTTTTGCTCCCTTATTCCTTCTCTTCCAGAAGGTAACCAGATGCTTGCTATCTCTTGCCTAAGAGGAGGGTTGTGTGCAAGGCCAAGTCCACAATGACCCTGAAGGCAGCCTTTTTCTTATTTCTTTCTTGTTTTTTTCTTTTTTCTTTTTTTCTCTCTAAAGGTCTAAATTCATTGAGAAATTTTTGCTGGGGAAAGAATATAGAAGAATGTCACCAAGGAAAGAGATTCATCCAGAATGGAAAGGGGATAGAAGTTAGTACATACCTCAAATAACAGGAAACCATAGCTAGATATTTAGCAGCTATTTGGGGAGATAACAGGACCTGTGGGGTGCCTTAAAGAAGCTGCATATGAAGTATCAGGAATCCAGTCTTGTCAGTGATTTCTATTTGCAAGCCTGGCATGGAGGGCTTGGAAATATTTGACTTCTAGTGAACATGTGAGCCTGAACAATAAGGTTATTAAGGTGACTACGATGAACTAAAGACATATGTAAATTATATCTCCATTTCCCAGACAGAAGTGTCAGGATTCTTGTACCAATTTAGACAACAGGGAAAAAATTTCCTGAGCCCCATCCAACAAATAAATGAAAGGTGAATTTTCTAGCAACATGGAAAAACATGTTAAAATCAAATTAAAATCAAATTAAATTAGATGTGAAGAAAATGAAGTAAAATTATTTATTTGGCACACTCAAATTCCTGCAGTAAGATATACAGTTGCTATACTGAAATCAAGGAAGTTTGGAAAGCTTTGTCAATAAATATTGAGCTGAGATTTGAAGGTGTCAAGGCAGAGAGAAGACTATTCCAGGCATATAGTAAAGAATTTTGGAAGTTTTTAAAGAGGAGGAAGTTGGGAAGATGTTGTTCCAAAGATACAAAATTTTAGTTAGATAGAAGTAGTAAGTTCAGAAGATCTATTGCGCAGCTTGATGATCATAGAAAAAAATTAAAAAGTTCTTATAATGGAGATAGTATAACATATACAGGGAAATTTATATGTTCACTTAATTTAAGCAAATTCAATTGAGTAACTAGCAAGAGCTGTTTGAGTGAATAAACTGTTAGAAATAGAGGTGCTTTGGTGGCAGAATACTTTAAAACAAGAGACCACAAAACTTAAAAGAAATAAAACTCTAGAGAGCCCACAGCCAAAAAGAAAAAAAACAAAACAAAAAAACAACAAACAACAACAACAACAACAAAAACCCACAAATTCCTGCAAAAGAGTAATGATGGATTGATGGATTAAATAATGTGGACTCATCTTTCTCATCTTTTCCCTAAGGACAATGAGAAAAGCTAAACAAAGTAAAACCAAACATTAAAAAAAAAAAAAAAAAAAAACTGCTAAAAGACCCTGGAGAACTAACAAGAAAATAAAAAATCACAGAGCTGAGATCTGGGAGGAGGTGGAAATCCAAGAGTTGGGCCCAGTATTCTAGGGCTACTAGTCCTCTTGACACATTTCCTAACTCAGCAAGAGGTAGTAGAGGGACTAGGAGGTAGAGGAACACATTACTGGGCTGAGGAGAAAACACTGGAATTCAGGTCAACCAAGGTAGACATGCTATCCCTTGATTTGCGGACTAAGAGGGAAGTGGAAGTAGGATAGCTCTGGCAGAAACTGTAGCCCAGTTTGGATTAAAATAATCTTGGATCATTAGTGGGGATCCTAGAAGCTTTTCAAACAGAAATATATATGTTTGGAAGAATATATGAATATACAAAATTATCCCAGGCATCAGGCTACTCCTATAACAATTTTAAGTACAGTATTTAGCCCACAATAAAAATAACTAGGCATACAAGGAAATAAGACAACACGAATAAGACCAATGGAAATAATGGAAAATAGAAACAGCTATGGTGGCTGCCAATGTCTGTGCTATCAGACTTCAAACAATTATCAGACTTTAAACCAACTGTTTGCATAAACAGGGAGATAAGAGACAAGACTGAAAATTTTAGCAAAGAACTGGAAGTTATTAAAAATAGATTTGAAAAAAGAAACAAATATTAGAACACAAATTAATGAATTGGTTAAACAGCAAATGTGATAAAACTGAAGGAATTTAATGAATTGCAATATAGGTAAGAAGAAAATATTGACAATAAAGCATGGAGAGACAAAAGGATGGGATATACAGAAAGAGGGCAGGAAACACAATTGATAGTGTGGGAAGGGAAAAGATTCATGTATTCTGAGTCCCAGAAGGAGAACAAAGGACAGAATAAATAAGAAGCAATATTTGAAAAGCTGATGACCAGACCTGGTGAAAAACAACAATATATCTTATGAATAAAAACTAAGGTTAAAAATTATTTTGCACCTAGGTATTATCAGAGAAAAATTGCTTAAAAAAAAAAAAAAAGACAGCAGAGAATATCTTAAAAACAGTTTAGTAAAAGGTCTGAGTATTTTGAAAGTAGACTGAATTTGACTTTACTAGATACAATCAATAATATTATAAAGAGTCAAATGGAAATGTAAAAAATAAAAAGCATGGTAAAAGAGATGAAAAATATCTTTGAAGAGTTTGTCAGTAGATTTGACACAGCAAAAGAAAGAATCAGTAAGCTTGATAAAAGGTTGGTAGAAATTAGCCAAATTAAAGTACAAAGAGATGAAAGAGTTGAAGGGAGGGAACCCAGAAATGAGCATCCAAGAGTATGGGGCAATATGAAAGAGCCTAGCACATGCATTACTGGAATCCTCGAAAAAAGTGAAAAGGTTAGAAGAAGGGGTTGACGGGGGAGAGAATGAGAATGTGATTGTGGCAGAGGAAATATTTGAAGACATAATGACCAAGAATTTTTCAAAAGTAATTAAATAATCAAATCATAGACTCCAGAAATTTAGGGAACTTCAAGTAGAATAAAAAATAAACATCCAAACACATCTCATTCACACTGTGGAAAACCAAAGATTAAAAGGAAATATTTAAGGCAATGACAATGAAAGGAAAAGCTACAAGCAGAAGGTCAAAGATAAGAGTTACAGCAGACTGCTTATCTAAAAACTATTTGCAAGCCAGAAGACAAAGGGGTAATAGCTTTAAGTACTGAAAGACAAAAAGACAAAACAAACAACCAAACAAAAAAAACCAAACCCCACACAAACTGTAAACCTAGAATTTTATACATAATGAAATGTCTTTGAAAAAAATATTTTTTTTTCAGAGACACAAAAGCCAAGAGAATTTGATAGTAGCAGACGTGCACTAAAAGAAACGCCAAAGGAAATTTTTCAGGTAGAAGAATTACCACAAAGAACTGAAATTTGAACCTACATAAAGTAATCATGAGCTCTGAGTATAACTAAAATGAACGCAAAATATACCTTTCTAGTTTTAATTGTTCTAACAATACATTATCTACAGCAAATGTTGTTGTATTGTAGTATGAGTTTATACTGTATGTAAAAATTTTTAAAAGTATGTAAAAGATACATACACTGTAAACTCATTATACAATATGATGAAAATAGCATTAAAAATGGGAGGGAGGATTTGGAAATATAGTGTTGTATTTATTTTACACTACACATAAGGAAGCATAATATCATTTGAAGGCAGACTATGATAAATTAAGGATGTACATTGTGAATCATATGTTAACAGAGTAAAAAATATTTTTTAAAAGAGACATGAGTAATATGCCAATACTGGAAATAAAATAGAATCATATAACATACTGAATAAAAAAGAATAGTCAGGACAAGAAAGGAACAATGTAATGAATAAACAAGATTTAACTGAAATGTTAAAGGGAGAGTGCTGGAGATCAGGGGGAAGCAGAAAGGCATCTGTGGTGGTTGGAAACCCAGGGGGTCTCTCACTTGCCCAGATTGCTACAGAAAGCCATTCAACTGCAAAAATAAACAACTAGCAAGAAAAAAAGAAACAAAAGATATTCAAAATAACCAGAAAGCAATCAATAAAAAGACAGGGATAAGTTCTCACCTATCAATAATAACCTTAAAGGTAAATAAATTAAATACCCCATTTAAGAGATATAGATAGGCTAAATGGACAAAAAGAAATAATAGCCAACTATATGTTCCCTATGAGAAACTCACTTCACCTGTAAAGACATACATAGATGGAATGTGAAGGATGGAAAAAGATATTTCATGCAAAGGTAAACCAAGAGCAAGCAAGAGTAGCTATGCTTATATCAGACAAAGCAGACTGCAAGTCAAAAACTGTAAAAAGGAGAAAAAGCATAACATTATATAATAATAAAGGGATCAATTCAGCAAGAAAATATAACAATTTTAAATATATATGCACCCAACACTGGAGCACCCAGATACATAAAGCATATATTAGATCTAAAGTGAAACAATAAAATAATATCTGGTACTTCAACATCTCACTGTCAGAGTTGGAGAGATTATCTAAACAGAAAAATCAAGAAAGGACACAGGATTTAAACTGCACCATAGACCAAATGAACTTAATAGCCATTTACAGAACATTTGCCCAAGAGCTGCGGAGTACACATTCTTTTTATCAGCATGTGGAACATTTTCCAAGATTAATCATATGTTAGAAAACATAAGAAGTCTCAAAAAAAATTGTGTAAATTGAAATTATATTAAATACCTTCTCAGACCACATGGAATAAAACCAGAAGTCAATAATCAGGGAAACTTTGGAAACTGTACAAATACATGGAAATTAAACAACATGCTCCTGAAAGACCATTATATCAATTAAGAGATTAAGAAGGAAATATTTTAAATTTCTTGAAATAAGTGAAAATAGAAACAGAACATACCAAAACTGACGATACACAGAAAAGGCAGGAGGGAAGTTTACAGAAATCAACGTCTACTTCAACTATCTAGAAAGTTTTCAAATAAACACCTTAATGATACATTTCAAGGAGCTAGAAAAGCAAGAACAAACCAAGCCCCAAAATAGTAGAAGGAAAGAGATAATAATGATCGGAGCAGAAATAAACAAAATTGAGACTGAAAACAAATACAAAGGATTAATGAAACAAAAGGTTGATTAAAAGTTTTTATTTTTAAATAAAGACAGTGGAGCTAGTCCAAGATGGCCAAATAAGAACAGCTCCCGCCTCCAGCTCCCAACATGAGCAACACAGAAGATGGGTGATTTCTCCATTTCCAACTGAGGTACCGGGTTCATCTCACTAGGGCACGTTGGACAGTGGGTGCAAGACAGCAGGTGCAGCCCACCGAGTGAGAGCCGAAGCAGGGCGAGGCATCGCCTCACCCAGGAAGCACAATGGGGAAGGGAATTCCCTTTCCTAGCCAAGGGAAACCGTGACACACAACACCTGGAAAACTGGGTCACTCTCACCCTAATACTGTGCTTTACCAAGGGTCATAGCAAATGGCACACCAGGAGATTATATCCCGTGCCTGGCTCAGAGGGTCCCATGCCCACAGAGCCTCCCTCATGGCTAGCACAGCAGTATGAGATCTAACTGCAAGGTGGCAGTGAGGCTGGGGGAGGGGCGCCCACCATTGTTGAGGCTTCAGCAGGTAAATAAAGTGGCAGGGAAGCTCAAACTGGGTGGAGCCCACTGCAGCTCAAGGAGGCCTGCCTGCCTCCATCTCTGGGGACAGGGCATAGCAAACAAAAGGCAGCAGAAACCTCTGCAGACTTAAATGTCCCTGTCTGACAGCTTTGAAGAGAGTATTGGTTCTCCCAGCACAGAGTTTGAGATCTGAGAACAGACAGAATGCCTGCTCAACTGGGTCCCTGACCCCCAAGTAGCTGAACTGGGAGATAATCCCCACTAGGGGCAGACTGACACTTCACACCTCACACAGCTGGGTACACCCCTGAGACGAAGCTTCCAGAGGAATGATCAGACGGCAACATTTGCTGTTCAGCAATATTCACTCTTCTGCAGCATCCGCTGCTGATACCCAGGCAAATGGGGTCTGGAGTGGACCTCGAGCAAACTCCAACAGACCTGCAGCTGAGGGTCCTGACTGTTAGCAGGAAAACTAACAAACAGAAAGGACATTCACACCAAAACCCCATCTGTATGTCACCATCTTCAAAGACCAAAGGTAGATAAAACCACAAAGATGGGGAAACAGCAGTGCAGAAAAGTTGAAAATTCTAAAAATCAGAGCACCTCTCCCCCTCCAAAGGAACGCAGCTCCTAGCCAACAACAAAACAAAGCTGGATGGAGAATGACTTTGACGAGTTGAGAGAAGAAGGCTTCAGACAATCAAACTTCTCTGAGCTAAAGGAGGAAGTTCGAACCCATCGCAAAGAAGCTAAAAACCTTGAAAAAAGATTTGATGAATGGCTAACTAGAATAACCAATGTAGAGAAGTCCTTAAATGACCTGATAGAGCTGAAAACCATGACACAAGAACTACATGACAAATGCATAAGCTTCAGTAACCGACTCGATCAACTGGAAGAAAGCATATCAGTGATTGAAGATCAAATGAATGAAATGAAGTGGGAAGAGTTTAGAGAAAAAAGAGCAAAAAGAAATGAACAAAGCCTCCAAGAAATATGAGACTATGTGAAAAGACCAAATCGACGTCTGATTGGTGTACCTGAGGAGAATGGAACCAAGTTGGAAAACACTGCAGGATATTATCCAGGAGAACTTCCCCAACCTAGCAAGGCAGGTCAGCATTCAAATTCAGGAAATACAGAGAACACACACAAAGATACTCCTCGAGAAGAGCAACTCCAAGACACATAATTGTCAGATTCACCAAAGTTGAAATGAAGGAAAAAATGTTAAGGGCAGCCAGAGAGAAAGGTCAGGTTACCCACAAAGGGAAGCCCATCAGACTAACAGCAGATCTCTCGGCAGAAACTCTACAAGCCAGAAGAGAGTAGGGGCCAATATTCAACATTCTTAAAGAAAAGAATTTTCAATCGAGAATTTCATATCCAGCCAAACTAAGTTTCATAAGTGAAGAAGAAATAAAATCCTTTACAGAAAAGCAAATGCTGAGAGATTTTGTCACCACCAGGCCTGCCCTACAAGAGTTCCTGAAGGAAGCACTAAACATGGAAAGGAACAACCAGTACCAGTCACTGCAAAAGCATGCCAAGATGTAAAGACCATTAATGCTATGAAGAAACTGCACCAACTAACGAGCAAAATAACTGGCTAACATCACCATGACAGGATCAAGTTCACACATAATAATATTAACCTTAAATGTAAATGAGCTAAATGCTTCAATTAAAAGACACAGACTGGCAAATTGGATAAAGAGTCAAGACCCATCAATTTGCTGTATTCAGAAGACCCATCTCACATGCAGAGATACACATAAGCTCAAAATAAAGGGATGGAGGAAGATCTACCAAGCAAATGGAAAACAAAAAATGACAGAGTTGCAATCCTAGTCTCTGATAAAACAGATTTTAAAACAACAAAGATCAAAAGAGACAAAGAAGGCCATTACATAATGGTAAAGGGATCAATTCATCAGGAAGAGCTAACTGTCCTAAATATATATGCACCCAATACAGGAGCACCCAGATTCATAAAGTAAGTCCTTAGAGACTTACAAAGAGACATAGACTCCCACACAATAATAATGGGAGATTTTAATACCCCACTGTCAACATTAGACAGATCAACGAGACAGAAAGTTAACAAGGATATCCAGGAATTGAACTCAACTCTGCACCAGGCGGACCTAATATACATCTAACAGAACTCTCCACCCCAAATCAACAGAATATACATTCTTCTCAGCACCACATCACACTTATTCCAAAATTGACCACATAGTTGGAAGTAAAGCACTCCTCAGCAAATGTAAAAGAACAGAAATTATAACAAACTGTCTCTCAGAACACAGTGCAATCAAACTAGAACTCAGGATTAAGAAACTCAATCAAAACTGCTCAACCACATGAAAACTGAACGACCTGCTCCTGAATGACTACTGGTTACATAATGAAATGAAGGCAAAAATAAAGATGTTCTTTGAAACCAATGAAAAAAACAATACAACATACCAGAATCTCTGGAATGAATTTAAAGAAGTATGTAGAGGGAAATTTATAGCACTAAATGCCCAAAAGAGAAAGCAGGAAAGATCTAACATTGACACCCTAACATCACAATTAAAAGAACTAGAGAAGCAAGAGCAAACACGTTCAAAAGCTAGCAGAAGGCAAGAAATAACTAAGATCAGAGCAGAACTGAAGGAGATAGAGACACAAAAAAACCCTCCAAAAAAATCAATGAATCCAGGGGCTGTTTTTTTTTGAGAAGATCAACAAAATTGATAGACTGCTAGCAAGACTAATAAAGAAAAAAAAGAGAAGAATCAAATCAATGCAATAAAAAATGTAAAAGGGGATATCACCACCAACCCCACAGATACACAAACTACCATCAGAGAATACTATAAACATCTCTAAGCAAATAAACTAGAAAACCTAGAAGAAATGGATAAATTCCTGGACACACACACTCCCCAAGACTAAACCAGGAAGAAGTTGAATCCCTGAGTAGACCAATAACAGACTCTGAAATTGAGGCAATAATTAATAGCCTACCAATCAAAAAAAAAGTTCAGGACCAGACAGATTCACAGCCAATTCTACCGGAGGTACAAGGAGGAGCTGGTACCATTCCTTCTGAAACTATTCCGAACAACAGAAAAAGAGGGAATCCTCCCTAACTCATTTTATGAAGACAACATCATCCTGATACCAAAACCTGGCAGAGACACAACAAAAAAGAGAATTTTAGACCAATATCACTGATGAACATGGATGCAAAAAACCTCAATAAAATACTGGCAAACCGAATCCAGCAGCACATCCAAAAGCTTATCCACCATGATCAAGTGGGCTTCATCCCTGGGATGCAAGGCTGGTTCAATATATGCAAATCAATAAATGTGATCCAGTATATAAACAGAACCAAAGACAAAAACCACATGATTATCTCAATAGATGCAGAAAAGGCCTTTGACAAAATTCAACAGCCCTTCATGCTAAAATCTCTCAATAAATTTGGTATTGATGGAACGTATCTCAAAATAATAAGAGCTATTTATGATAAATCCACAGCCAATATCATACTGAATGGGCAAAAACTGGAAGCATTCCCTTTGAAAACTGGCACAAGACAGGGATGCCTTCTCTCACCACTCCTATTCAAAATAGTGTTGGAAGTTCTGGCCAGGGCAATCAGGCAAGAGAAAGAAATAAACGGTATTCAATTAGGAAAAGAAGAAGTCAAATTGTCCCTGTTTGCAGATGACCAGATGACATGACTGTATATTTAGAAAACCCCATCATCTCCACCCAAAATCTTCTTAAGCTGATAAGAAATTTCAGCAAAGTCTCAGGATATAAAATCAATGTGCAAAAATCACAAGCATTTTTATACACCAATTACAGACAAACAGAAAGCCAAATCATGAGTGAACTCCCATTCACAATTGCTTCAAAGAGAATAAAATACCTAGGAATCCAACTTACAAGGGATGTAAAGGACCTCTTCAAGGAGAACTACAAACCACTGCTCAATAAAATAAAAGAGGACACAAACAAGTGGAAGAACATTCCATGCTCATGGATAGGAAGAATCAATATCGTGAAAATAACCATACTGCCCAAGGTAATTTAAGATTCAATGCCATCCCCATTAAGCTATTAATGACTTTCTTCACAGAATTGGAAAAAACTACTTTAAAGTTCATATGAAACCAAAAAAGACCCCGCATTGCCAAGACAATCCTAAGTCAAAAGGACAAAGCTGGAGGCATCATGCTACCTGACGTCAAACTATACTACAAGGCTACAGTAACCAAAACAGCATGGTACTGGTACCAAAACAGAGATATAGACCAATGGAACAGAACAGAGTCCTCAGAAATAATACCACACATCTACAGCCATCTGATCTTTGACAAACCTGACAAAAACAAGAAATGGGGAAAGGAATCCCTATTTAATAAATGGTGCTGGGAAAATTGGCTAGCCATAAGTAGAAAACTGAAACTGGATCCCTTCCTTACACCTTATACAAAAATTAATTCAAGATGGATTAAAGACTTAAATGTTAGACCTAAAACCATGAAAACCCTAGAAGAAAACCTAGGCAATACCATTCAGGACATAGGCATGGGCAAGGACTTCATGTCTAAAACACCAAAAGCAATGGCAACAAAAGCCAAAATTGACAAATGGGATCTAATTAAACTAAAGACCTTCTGCACAGCAAAAGAAACTACCATCAGAGTGAACAGGCAACTTACAGAATGGGAGAAAATTTTTGCAATCTACTCATCTGACAAAGGCCTAATATCCAGAACCTACAAAGAACTCAAACAAATTTACAAGAAAAAAGCAACCCCACCAAAAAGTGGGCAAAGTATCTGAACAGACACTTCTCAAAAGAAGACATTTATGCAGCCAACAGACACATGAAAAAATGCTCAACATCACTAGCCATCAGAGAAATGCAAATCAAAACCACAATGAGATCATTGAAAAGTCAGGAAACAACAGGTGCTGAGTAGGATGTGGAGAAATAGGAACACTTTTACACTGTTGGTGGGACTTTAAACTAGTTCAAACATTGTGGAAGACAATGTGGCAATTCCTCAAGGATCTAGAACTAGAAATACCGTTTGACCCGGCCATCCCATTACTGCGTATATACCCAAAGGATTACAAATCATGCTGCTATAAAGACACATGCACACATATGTTTATTGCAGCACTATTCACAATAGCAAAGACTTGGAACCAACCCAAATATCCATCAATGACAGACTGGATTAAGAAAATGTGGCACATATACACCGTGGAATACTATGCAGCCATAAAAAAGGATGAGTTTGTGTCCTTTGTAGGGACATGGAGGCAGCTGGGAACCATCATTCTCAGCAAACTATTGCAAGAACAGAAAACCAAACACTGCATATTCTCACTCATAGCACACACCGGGGCCTGTTGTGGGGTTGGGGGAGTGGGGAGGGATAGCATTAGGAGATATACCTAATGTAAATGATGAGTTTATGGGTGCAGCACACCAACATGGCACATGTATACGTATGTAACAAACCTGCACATTGTGCACATGTACCCTAGAACATAAAGTATAATAAAAAACAAACAAACAAACAAAAAAAGACAAAATAAATAAACAATAGCTAGACTAAGAAAAAGAAAAAAGAAGCCCAAATAAATAGAACCAGAAGCAAAAATAGAGACATCACAACAGATACCACAGAAACACAAAGGGTCATTAGATACTGCTATGAACAACTATAAACCAACAAATTAAAAAACCTAGAGAAAACTGATAAATTTCTGGACACATACAACCTCTCGAGTTTGAACCAAGAATAAATAGAAAACCTGAATAGCCCAATAATAAGTAAAGAGATTGAAGCTGCAATAAGTCTTTCAACAAAAAAGGTCCAGGACCAGATGGCTTCAATGTTGCATTCTACCAAATCTTTAAACAAGAATTTACGCTAATTCTTCTCAAAAATTTTTTTAATGACTGAAGTGGAGGGAACTGTTCCTAACTCATTTTATGAGACCAGCATAACCCTGATATCAAAACCAGACAAGGACACAACACAAAAAAGAAACCCATAGGCCAATATCCCTGATGAACATAGATGCTAAAGTCCTCTACAAAATATTAGCAAACTGATGGCAACAATACATCAAAAAGATAATACAGCATAATCAAGTGGGCATGATTTATCCGAGAAATAGTTCAACATATGGAAATCAATAAATGAGAAACATCACATCAGCAAAAGTATGAACAGAAACCATGTGATCATCTCAATAGATGCAGAAAAACCATTTGACAAAATTTAACGTCTCTTTGTGATACAAATTCTCAATAAATTAGGTATAGAATAAAGGTAATTCAACACAATAAAGGCCATATATGACAAACCCACAGGCAACATCATACTGAATGGGAAAAAGCAGAAAGCTCTCCCTCTAAGAACTGAAACAAAGATGCCCACTCTCACCATTCTTATTTAACATAGTACTGGAAATCCTAGCCAGAGCAATTAGATAAGAGAAAGAAATAAAGGACACCTAAATTGGAAAGGAGGAGGTTAAATTATCCCTGTTTGCAGAAGACATGATCTTATATACAGAAAATCCTAAAGACTCTACCAAAATACACTTAGAACTGACAATTGACTTTAGTAAAGCTGTAGAATATAAAATCAACATGCAAGGATCAGTAATATTTCTGTTAAAGAACAACAAACTAGCCAAAAAAGAATGCAAAAAGTCAATACCATTTACAATAGCTATAAAAAAAGATACTTAGGAATAAATTTAATCAAGGATGTGAAAGAGAAACTATGAAACACTATTGAAAGAAATGGAAGAGGATACAAACAAATGGAAAGAAATCCCATGCTCCAGGCTTCAGCCTTACTACCAGGAATAATCTACAGATTCAGTGCAATCTCTATCAAAATGACAATGACATTCCTCACAGAAATTGAAAAGAAAAACTTAAAATTTGTATAGAACCACAAAAGACCTCACATAGCCAAAGCAATCTTAAACAAACAATAACAACAACAACAACAACAACAAACAAAGCTAGAAGTATCACATTATCATATCTCAAAATATATTACAAAGCTATAGAAACCAAATCAGCATCGTACTGCCATAAAAACAGACATGTAAGCAAATGGAACAGAATAGAGAAACGGAAATTAATATATCTATCTACAGTCAACTAATTTTTGACAAAAGTGCCAAGAAAAATAATTGGTTTCTTTTCAATCTTTTCAATAAATTGTGCTAGGAAAAACTGAATGTCCATATGCAGAAGAATAAAATTAACCCTTCACGTTTTGTCCTATAAAAAATCAACCCAATATAGAACACCTTATTGTAAGACCCAAAACTATAAAATGACTGGAAGAAAACATAAGAGAAATACTTCAGGACATTGGTCAGGGAAAAGATTTTGTGAATAGGCTCTCAAAAGCACCGAGAACAGAAGTAAAAATAAACAAATGGTTTATATCCAATTGAAAAGCTTCTATACAGCAAATAAAACAATCAACAGGTGACCTGCAGAATGGGGAAAAATATTTTCAAACTATGCATCTGACAGGAGACTAATATCCAGAATTTAGAAGGAACTCAAACAACTAACAACAACAAAATAAATAATCTGATTGAAAAATAAACAAAAGATCTCAAGAGACATTTTTGCAAAAGGACACATACAAAAGGCCAAAAAACATACTAAAAAATGTTCAATATCCAACAGGCAAAAATAAACAATGCTGGCAAGGATGTGGAAAAAAAGGAACTCATACATCATTGGTGGGAATGTAAACTAGTATAGTCACTATGTAGAACTATATGAAGGTTCTTTTGAAAATTATAAACACAACTATCATATGATCCAGCAATTCCAGTACTGGCATTTATCCAAAGGAAAGAAAATAAGTATATAAAAGAGACATCTGCACCCTTCTGTTTATTGCAGCATTATTCACAGTAGCCACATGGATAAATAAAATAATGTATTTTTTTCTTCTTAAAGAAAATAATGTATGTACACAATGGAGTACTATTCAACCATGAAAAAGAACAAAATCTTGTCATTTGTGGCCACATGGATGGAACTGGAGGATATTATGTTAAGTGAAATAAGCCAGAAAGAGAAAGCAAAACATCACATGTTTTCACTTATATGTGGAAGCAAAAAAAAAAAAAAAAAACAAAAAAACAAAAAAAAAAAAAACTGATCTCATAGAAGTAAAAAGTAAAACAGAGGACACTAGAGGTTGGGAAGGGTAGGGGAAAGACAATACAATAAAGGCCATTTATGACAAACCCACAGCCGACATAATACTGAATGGGAAAAAGCATACTGAATGGGATATTTCTTAAAATATATAACATTACAACTACATAGGAGGAATAAGTTCTAGTGCTCTATGACATTGTAGGATTACTATAGTTAACAATTATATATTATTATACATAATTTCAGGTATCTAGAAGAAGAATATTGAATGTTCCCAACACAAATAAATGACAAATGTTTGAGATGATGGATACACTAATTACCCTGATCTGATCACTATACATTATCATTATCAAAATATCACTATGTGCCCCATAAATATGTACAATCCTTATATGTCCGTTTAAAACAGAAATGTCAGAAATGAGCAAAAAGGAGACAAAGAATATACAGAACAAATAAAAACAACTAGGAAGTACAGGTTTTAACTGTGTCAATAATTGCATTAAATGCAAATGGATTTAACACACTAATTAAAAGACAGATAGTTACTTTAGATAAAAATAGCAAGACCCAACTATATACTGTCTACAAGAAACTCACTTTAAATACAAAGATGTAGATAGGTTCGAAGTAAAAGGATGGAAAAAGTTATCCCATACAACATTAATTAAATGGAACCTCCTTTGCTCTATTACCATACAAAAAATTCTTAACAAATATTATTGTTAGGAACAAAAAGATGAAGTTTTCAAAATACAAGGAAGATACATAATCTAAATGTGTATGCACCCAATGACAGAACTTTAAAATACATAAAGCTAAAACTGAAAGAACTGAAAAAAGAAACAGTAAATATACCTAGACATTGCAAATTCTGCTCTCTATCATTGAAAGAATAAGGGCACAGGAAAAGAAGCCCTGGGCCGTGCCAACAACTAATTGACCTAACTGACATTTACAGAGCATTCTACCCAAAAATAGCAGAATACATATTCTTTTCAAGTGCACATAGGCATATCTACACCTTAAAAATACTCAATATATTGAGAATAATGAAAATAATACAAAGTATGTCTTCAGACCAAACAAAATGAAAGTTGAAATAAATAACAGAATGCTATCTGAAAAATCCCCAAATATTTATACATTAATCACCACATTTCTAAATAACCCAAGTGTAGAAGAGGAAGTCACAAAAAATTAGAAAATATTTTAAATTTAATGAAAATGAAAACACATCAACACTTGTGGGACACAGTTAAAGAAATGCCTAAAGGTCAATTTACAGCACAAAATGCCTACATTAGACAAGAAAAAAAATGTCTGAAATCAATAATAACAGCACCCAGCTTAAGAAACTAGAAACAGAAGAAAAATTTAAGTACAAAGCATAAGGAAGGAAATAATAAGAATTGAAATGGAAATTAAAATGGGAAAAAAATAGAGAAATTTTTTTAAAGCTGCTTTTTTGAGAAGACTACAAAAAGTGATAAACCTCTACCAGATTAATTAAAAATAAAACAAAATAAGACAAAAGGGAAAAACTTAAAATTAACAATATCAGGAATTCAAGCAGGATATCACTATAGAATCTACAGATATCAGCTGCTTAATAAAATGGAAAAAATCCTTGAAAGACAATTGGTAAAAACTCAATCAGAAAAAATGCATAACTGAACTTCTGATATTATTTAAATAATTGAATTTAGAGTTAAATTTTTTCTAACAAAGAAGGCCTAGATGACATTATTGGTGAATTCTACAGACATTTAAAGAAGACATATCAATTCTACAAAAACTTTTTCACAAAATAGAGAAGAATTTACTTCTCACTTATTTTTATAGTTAGCATTACTTTGGTACCAAAACCAAATAAAAAGACTTAAGAGAAGAAAATTACAAATCAATGTCACTTATGAGCATACTTACAAAATATCCCAAGACAGTAGCAAATCAAATACAATGGTGTTTAAGAGCCAGGTTTGCTCAAAATTTAAATAATCAATATCATTCACCATAGCAACTTATTAAAAGTGAAAAACTATATGATCATCTCAATAAAGAATAATTCTTGGACAAAATTCAATATCTATTTACGATAAAAATTCTGAGCAAACTAGGAATTAAAGGGAACTTCCTCAACCTGATAAATAACATCTATGTAAAACTTACAGATAACATCATACTTAATGGTGGAATATCATATTAGATGCATTAGACAATGCAATAATGCAAGAAAAAGAAATAAAATACATAGAGACTGAGAAAAGAATAAGGAAATCTGTATTTCAGATGACATGATTATCTAAGGAATTGAAACTCTCATATATTTCTGGTGGTAATGCAACTACTTTGGAAAAAAATTTGGCTATTTCTTATGTAGTTTTGTATAAACACATATATCATATGACCAAGCAATCCTTCTCTTAGAGAAAAGAAAAATATGTTCATGCAAAATTCTGTATTCAAATATTTATAATGGTTTTATTCATAATCACCAAAAAAATTATCATCTGGAAACAAATAAATGTCCTTCAACAGATTACTAAATAAACAAACTGTTTAGTCTATACCATGGAATCTATATATAATGGAATACTATTGAGCAATAAAAATGAAAGGAACTACTCATATATACAAGAATGTCGATGTGTGAATGTGGATGGATCTCAAATGTATAATGCTAAGTGAAAGAGTCAAACTCAAAAAGTTACATGATTACATTTATATGGCAGTAAACAGATCAGTGGTTATGCAGAAGTAGGGCAGCAAGGAGGAGTTGATTGAAAATGGACATGATAGGACTGTGTGGTAGAAACGTTTTCTGTATTGACTTTCATGGTGGTTTCATGATTGTAAGTGTTTGTGGAAACCTAGGGCCCTTTACACTAAAAAAATTAAATTTTACTTTACATAAGTAATGCCTATTTTAAAAAATCTAATTACATTAAAATGTGTCTATATACTACTCACTAAAAACCAAGATATAAAATTATATTATATGAAATCAAATTGGCTAACTATAACTCTGATAAAGACTCTGATGACTGGAAAATTTACACTAAAATATTAACATTATGATATCTATTTCACTTGTGCTTTTGGATTATATTAGAAAAAGTTTGGTAGGTTAGAGATTTTTATCTCTTTTATTCACTGTTTTAGACTCAATGCTACAATAGAGCCTGGCACATTGCAGGTACCTAAGAAGTATTTGTCAAAGATGAAAATACGTTGGGTTCAGTGGCTCCTGGTTGTAATCCCAGCACTTTGTGAGGCCAAGGCAGGTGGATCACTTGAGGTCAGGAGTTCGAGACCAGTCTGGTCAACATGGTGAAACCCCTGTTTCTACTAAAAATACAAAAATTAGCTGTGCATGGTGGCAGGCTCCTGTAATCGCAGCTAGTTGAGAGGCTGAGGCAGAAGAATCACTTGAAGCCAGGAGGTGGAGGTTGCAGTTAGCCAAGATTGCACCACTGCACTCCAGCCTGAGTGACAGAGTGAGACTCGATCTCAAAAACAAAAACAAAAAGAAAAGAGAAGAGAAAAGAAAATAAAACAACAAAGATCATCACATTTGATTTAAAAAGTCCAACTAATCCCAACAAAACTTGAGGGCACAAACAAACTGAGAATCAAAAGACTGAAGAATGTATGCTATGTGCATACCAACAGAGACATCTGGCAAACATAGGTAATTAAAAAAAAAATTGAGGCAGAAAACATTACCAGAAATAAAGAAAGACATTTTAATTCACCAAGAAGATGTAATAATTCTAAATTTGTATGCCCTTGGTAATAAGCCTTAAAATATATAAAATAAAAATCCAAGTACAAGGAGAAACAAATACACAAATGTAGTGTAGAGTTATAGATTTCTTAGAATTTTCTATTTAAACAATCATGCCATATATGGAGAGATAGTTTAACTTCTTCCTTGCAGTCCTTAGGCATTTTATTTATTTTTCTTGCTTTATTGCACTGGCTAGGACTTACTGCAATATGAGATAAAAATGATAAGAGTTAATATTTTTTGTTTATTCCTTATTTTAGTGAGACCAAGTTTAATATTGTAGATCTAAATATAAAAGCAAAATAATAAAGCTGTTGAAGGGTAATACATAGGAAAGTATCAAGGTCTTGAGGTAGGAAAAAACTACCTTTCAAATTAAAACATTGAAAGTACTAACTATAGTGAATAGAAAGATACATTTAACTACGTCAAAATAAAAAAAAAAAAAAACATCAACACCATAACCCATAATATGATGCACTGAGAATAACAGAACATTACTTCTGTAGTATTCTTGCCAAATATCCATAACCTTAACCTACTCGAATGCTAAATTGGAAGACATTTGACATGATAACTGACCAGTCCTCATAAAAAGTGTCAAGGTTAAGAAAGACAAGGAAAGTCTGAAGACCTACAACAGATTGGGAGACACTAAAGAGATGTGACAACTAAATGCAATTGTGGGACCCTAGATTGGATCCTGAAACAGGAGGAAAAAAAAAGATTAAGGGAAAAACTTGTGAAATGTGTATAAAACCTGTGCTTTAGCTAATTACTTAGTGTGAATTTTCTGATTTTGATAATTTTACTAAATTTTACTATGCTTATGTAAATTACTAACATTAGGAGCTGGGAGATGAAGCTTATGAATAAATTCCCTCTACTATTTCGTCAATATGACTATCTGTACTATTCTGCAATATTACTTCTGCAGTACTACTTCTGCAATATTACTATCTGCACTATATGTGTAATTTTGCTGTGTCTAAAATGAGTTCAAAATAAAAAGTATATAAGAGAACATCTGTATCAAAAACACCATTAAAGATGAAATTCTTAAGTGGGAGAAGATATTTGCAAAACTTGTGTTGTGAATAGGTTCATATATGGAATATATCAAGAACTTCTACAAAGTCAGCATAACTGTTGACGAGTGTATTCTTTTATGAATTAATATATAGTATATAGAATTCAGAGGATTCAGATTTCAACCATGTCATATTTATTTGAAAGAAGGAAACCTCTCAGCAACATTGCCACATTGGCACAAACAACATAAGCGTGTGGTAGAATTATTTTGATTTATTTTAAAAAAGAAATTAATCTTGTTTTACCCTTCAAAGGAAAGTCAAGGCCAGATAGTCTAGAATACAGGAACAGAAGGTCATGAAGGAAATACAATTTGGATTAAATTTATAAACAGTGTTGGAAGAGTTAAAGATGAAGGATATGCAATGGCAATAGTTTCAGAGTAGCTTCAAATCCTGGAGTTAAAAAATCCACAGGAGAACAAAGGAAAATTAAAATGGACATTTTGAAGTTTTCCTGAAGGGTTCCATCTTTTTCTGATGAACTTATTTTCTATTAAATAAGAAAATGATTTTACTTTTTCTCCTATCCTAGATAACTCTATCTTTCCACCATGTGTTGATACATTTATAGTAGGATATAATCTACCATAAAAGTGCTAAAGTATAAATAAGTTAATAATATAGTTTAATAATAAATAAGTTGAGATTTCCTTCAGACATCCAACATAAACTATGTATACCAACTATAGTTTGTTGATAGAATGAGTGTTGCTTTTTATTCCTAAACAAGAGAATTAGAAATGATTCTCACTTGTACTATAACCCTTTTAAAATATTGATGCTCTTTAACATCTGGTTCATAACTGCTAAGAGTTACACATAGAGCCAAAATGATAGGTTAATTAATTAATAAATTATTACACCATGTAACTCTGGAAGAACTAATACAGCTTAACATATAGACATACGAGTGGCTGAGGGAAATGGGAAAGGAGGAGAACAGAAAAAGCAGGATGGAGGCAAAAACAACAAAAATGAACTACATTAATGCTAGGAGGACCCATCCATTTGCATTAAGTGGTTCACAAATTTGGCTACATTTTCTAGTGCATTGAGTAAGACACAACCAAATTTACTGATCTCATGCATTTCTTGCCAATAAGGTAGAAAAACTCACCTGATTCCCAAGAGAAACAAAATGAGATTAAAGAGTAATATTTCCTATGAGTCTCATAAAGAGGACATAGCATTACATAACAACCTTTTAGTAAATAAAACAGTAGATTACATAACTTTATTTCTAATAATGGAAAAACAAAACTTTACAGGAAGCCAATATTGTAGCTGTACTCATCTTGCTGCTATTGCTCTAGAGGAAATAGTAATCTTTATACCTTCCAGGCAGTCTTTAATAAATGTGATTTCTCTTAGCTTAGCTGACATTTTAATAACTAGTTTGTAGCAGTAGGTTTAAGAGGAAAACAAAGTGCACCTATTCTGTTGAGTTAAACTGTAGAACCACTTGTGTTAATATTCAGGCAAGTTGGCAATAGAATTAATATACTTCCATGGAAGCTGAAGACCATGACAAAAGTAAGTATTGAAAGAGAGGGCCAGCCTATGTCCTCTGCATGGAGAAGGGTCAAGGAGAGATTTTTGGGCTGGGTCAAGACATTCCTCAAGAAGTGATTTTGGGTTTGACAAAGCAGACAAATGGGGCCTGAAAACCACAGGTTCTACCTAAAAGAGCATGGCCATAGTTACTTGAGTATGGAAAAATGTATAACTGTATTTATAGATTTTATAAATTATATTATTTTATAAATTGTATTTATAAATTATATATACTATATATTTATAACATATATATTTTACCACATAGTTTACTTAGAAAATCTCAGTAATATATTCATACAGAATTCCACTTTGAGTAAAACAGCAGGTCCTAGAATAATGTTGTTTCATTCAAGGTCATTTCTTTGTAATATTGAGAAAAAAATCAATTCTCAGCTGGGGTCACTGTCTGCATGGGGAGTTTGACAATCTCCCCACGTTTGTGTGGTCTCTCTCTGGTTCTGCTTGTTTTCTCCCACATCCCAAGTATAGTCATGCTAGACAAATCAGTGTGCCTACATGGTCCTAGTCTGAGGGAGTGTGGGTGTGTGGAGTTTGCCTTGTGTTGAGACGGTGCTCTGTCCATGGCTGATTCCTGCTTTGCACCCTGAGCTGCTGGGATAGACTACCCTGAACTAGAGTAAGGAGGTAAATCATTATCTTAATTGTTTTTATTAATCTTTTTTAAACGTGTAAATAGCTTACATGTATTACAAAATTCAATATTAGAAGTGTTTTAGTTTTTATTCAGAAGTTTAGTGATGTTTTTGTGACCAGAAATATGCTACAGGAACTTAACCCATTCATTAGCTTATGGTAAAATTGGTTTTGTTATAGGTCATTTTGGTTAAGGTCACAGTTTCCAAGAACCTATTGATAATATTAAGGGAGAGCTTACAGTACACTTTCTGGTCTTTTCTCCAAGATAATTGGTTTTCAACATAAATACCTAGATAATTGATTTAATTTGCTACAGAATATTTAATATTGACCAGTTTATAGTTTAGGGTGGGTGGGGAGAGGTTCTAGTAATTCTTTAAAAGACCAGCCCCAATGTTTGAACATGTCATCTACAGACAACAGAATGCTTCAAATTCCTGAAAATGAATTAGTGATCATAGATTGTGCAATTGTCTCCTGGAAGTAGCTACAAGTTAACCAAAGGTCCACTTCTACTGGAATTATGAGAGTAAAATAACTTGGAATCTAATTCAAGATCAAATTTAACTATATCTCATGTTTCTTCAGAGATTTAAAAGTTATACAAAGTCAACAAAACCCACAATTTTGCTTTGCTCAACTCTCTCTACAAGAAGATAAATTTAAAAAGTGGTCCATAGTGAACTAACAATAGCTACCATTTCCTTAGGTAAAATGTTAATATGAAAAGGCCAGCCTTCCTGTTTATGAAGAAAGAAATTTATACCGATAGTCTAAATGGAATGTCTACCAATCTGAAAATTTGGGGAAGTAAATGGTTGTCCCTAAAAATGGGATAAACTATATTGTGCATCCATACAGCAGGACTGCACCAATAAAGTTGATGAGGGTCTTTGAATAGTTTCAATAAATCTAGTAGTAAATCTTCAGCAGCTGCCTTATTTATTTGAGATTTAGAAAATTATCTCTAGAACATGCTGAACTATTATTAAGACTTCTTCAGAGAACACTCTTGAATTTGTAGAAGGACAGTTGAACTTGCTTTGTAGAGCCTGGGATGTTCATCTGGATGTAAATATTCACCTAAATTACCCATTTTTTTATTATTTAATATCTTCCAACATAAACTTATTTTACTGAGTTCAAGGTAATACATTTATGTAAGATTCAAATTTAATAAGATCAAAGAGGCATCTTCTGATTTTAATTTCATACATGGAATTTCACCAGCTTTCCCCCCCTCTTTTTGTCCTACTTTGGGACAAAGTATTTTAACTCACAAATATATTGCATATCTATGAACGGCTATATTTCTATAACATAAAGGGAGAATAGATTATAAAAATTTCCAATTTCTTTCTTCCTCACATAAAGGAGATAGTCTTAGAGGTTTCACTCTTTAATCTACTCATTCTTTAAGGACAATAAAATAGAATAAAGGAATCAAATTAACTAGTCCTATGAAAATGTTAAAATTTCTGTAACTCAAGTTAATCAGACTGGAGTAGGGAGCAGTCAAAAATAAACATGATCTGAGGAAAGCAAATTGTAAAACACATGGAGAAAATTGAAAGTTATAAAGGGAAGTAGAAGAAAAGCACTTACTAATAGTACTAGTAATAAAAGAAGTAAAGAAAAATGCATACCAGTTTTAGGTAGCTTGGGGAAAGAAAGATGAGGCTAAATAACATTGTCATTTATATCATTACAATGATAACACTTTTTTTTTTCCTCTGGGAATAAGAACTTGACTATGAACTCCCAAAGGGTTTGTAAGCTGAAAACCATTATAATCAAGATAGAAAAAGGGAAAAATTTACTGACCATAAGAGCTGTTCACCATTAGTTTTATTTTCTTGTAGACTTTATGAACATTTCTTTCATAAAGACCCTTAGGCCAGGCAGGGGGGCTCACATCTGTAATCCCAGGACTTTGGAAGGCTGAGGCAGGCGGATCACTTGAGGCCAGGAGTTTGAGACCAGCCTGGGCAACATGGCAAAACCCTGTCTCTACTAAAAATACAAAAAAATTAGCTGGATGTGGTGGTGTGCATCTGTAATCCCAGCTACTCAGGAGGCTGAGGCACGAGAATCACTTGAACTCGGGAGGAGGAGGTTGCAGTGAGCCAAGATCGTGCCATTGCACTCCAGCCTGGGTGACACAGTGAGACTTGTCTCAAAAAAAAAAAAAAAAAGAAGAAGACCCTTAGTAAATACAATTCTCTTGTGTTAGACGTGATAGTGGAACACCATGACCATGGGAAGGCAAGGGGCCAACCGGAGGGAACTAATCATATGTGAGTAACTATCTTGTTACAGTGTGTGCTCTATGTTCTATAAAAGGAATTTCATTAAATTCTCAGAATAAACATGGAGTCCTGGAGAATTCAGTGTTGTAGAGGTCAGAAAACATCCCACACCTAGTGAGAGACAGAGACAGGAAGTCAGCCAGGACGGTCTGACTCCACACCATGCCTTTCCTCTATGCCATGCCTCCTTATGGGGAAGAGATGGGAGTGTATCTGAATGTTCACCTCTCTTTCAGATGAAGCTAACAGTTCACCTGAAACAATGTGACATTTCATAAAAAAATGACACAGTCTTCTATTTGAAAATAAACATATTTCTTACTTTTTGACTAATGAGAACAGGAGCATCATTTACGGAAGAGGCCCAGTTGACAAAGTCAGTCACATCAATCATGGTTCCTCGGAGAAGCTTTTCTTTCAGTTCAAATGCATATTTTCTGGTTCCACCTCTAATAAGTGAAATAACATCATCTATGAGGTTATCACTGGTGATGTTTACTGAGGAGAGAAGGAAGATTTAAAGAGAAGCAGTTGTAGTTCTATGGCTAGTTATCAAAAGGACATGTGATAAACATTTATTGAGTCCTTTTAGTAAAATACAACCTAATGTATTTATTAAATTTTAATTGTAAATATTGCTTATGCATTTTTTCACCTCAAATCTACAATGGAAATTTACATTAGTAGCCATTTGTAGATTTCTGTCGTCTCCTTTAAAAAATAAAAATGTTACCCATGGTCTAGATACACTGATACTTCACAACTCCTCACATACAAACATGTACACATGGGAACTAAATATGACTTTGGGTGTAATATATATTTTCTGTTGCAAACTTACCTTCATAATTATATTTGTGTACATTTGCTTTGATATATTTTAATATTACAAAAAGAAGAGTTCAAAAAGGAATCATGTGAAAAGTAACATTTCTTTCCACTCCCAATCCTACCCATCTTTTCCTCAGTGTCTCTCTGTAGACTAAGCCTCTTTTAACAAATTTTTCTAAGTCTTTTACAGCTGTGAATTTTTTAAACTGGAAAAGAATTTCAAGACAATTTTTGTCATCCCCTCTTCATTTTTATAGAAGAGAAATTGGAAACAGAGAGGTGGAGTGACTAACCAGAGATTACACAGTTAGCTTAAGGACCAAATATAGAAATTATACCATATAATGGGAAATTCAGTTTTTTTCCACCACTTCATCATTGGTTTTTCAATCATGGACACATATTATTGGTTGATATGCTTTTAAATATATCAGGTTTTTACCCACTTGTGCCTCCCCACTGCCAGTTGACTCTTTCTTTAAAGGTGAGTTTTAAGCATTTGTATTTTTTAAATGTTCTCAGGTATTTCTGATTAGAGGAAAAGTTGAGAACTTTAGCACTAATTCATGCTTGTAAATCTGCTAAAGATTAACAGTAGGAAGTAATATTTATAACAAATATATTTGTATTTTTGAAAAGGTTAGGCACCGGTTTAAAGTTAAGGATTAATTAGGGATTTCTATTTAGATGGAAGGTGGAGTTGGGGAAATGGTTTTGGCCTTGTCCTTTGTTAATGGATGCACGAACATTGTCGCTTGCTTATCTGGAAACTTTGTTAAAATTAGGGTGAAGAAAGGAAACTTTTTATGAAAATGCTTTCTTACTATTATCATGATAGATATACAAGTCTAAAATGACCACCGTGTGAATTACACCCCTTGAGTTGTGTACTGTACAACCAGCACAATAGCGATACTGGTGAATACATGTCCCTGGGCTGTGTTTATAGTGGTTTGAAAACCACTGTACATAAAAGATAGTTTTTAAGCACAAAGAGGATAGACAATTAAGAGGGCTTATTGCAAGAGGGCAGTGCTCATTGACATCTACCCCAGGCTTTACAAAGTCTAACAAGTGAGGCCACACTTACCAGCTCTACCCTCTCCCCTCTTTACACAATCATCTTTATCAGCTTTAGCTCCAGCAGAGATTTTAGAGAAATCCACAGATACATCCAGATGATACCCGAGGCATCTCTTTACGTCTTTTAGTTCAACACCTGTTTAATGGATTTATTTGAAAATTATTAGACAATGTCTATCAACATCACAAATAAATTCCAATTTTGCTATCTTCAAGAAACATCCTTACTTAGGTTCCTATATACCATTACTAAATTCAAATGTGCCATCATGTCTGTCCTGCTTTGTCCTCATATTAGATTATAGTGACCTCCCTTTGACTTTGCTTGTCAACTTAATGGCAAAGGACACATTAAGTCTACCACATTGTTTAAAGGGATGTAGGTCAGATTGTGGTGGTTATAGTAAAGTCTTTTATCTGTAATGTCATAGAAGAGGGACAACAATGTCTATCATATATTGAATGCTTATCACATGTCTGGCATCCTTCTAAGCATTTTGTGTGCTTTAACTAATTTAATCCTCACACTGGCCTTATGAAGTAAGTACTATATTGTCCTCATTGTACAGATGAAAATGTGGAATTGCAGAGCAGTTGGATAACCTTCTAATGGCTCATTACTCAGCTAGTAAGTTTGGATTTGAACCCAGAGCTGTCTAGCTACTAAGTACTTCTCTGTATCAACTTCATAATTTGGTCATGAGATATATCAACATCTCCTGATCCTCTTTGGAAGACTCAGTTCATCCTTAATGTAGCTGGTTCATTGCTTTGGACAGACGGCTGATGTATGTAGCCACTTTGCTTTCGTCCTATGAATGCTACTTGGTAGGTATCAGTCTTGGAAGCTGACTCATTATGGTGTGTAAGTGCCCAGTTACTAGAAAGAAAAATTCTAATATTTTCAAAGTCTATCAGTTATTATCTGTTTTTGCAATTCAGAAAAATAATTATTCTTGTATTTTAAGGGTAAACAGCCCAGATGACAGTTCATTGACCATGTCAGTTTTTGCCCTTATTTATCATTTCTTATTTCATACATGCAAACACACACACACAGGCGCACACACACACGAATTTGTGATTATTTGTTCTGGGAGCCAAAATGCTTTGTGAAAAAGGAAAGAAAAAAATGAAATGAGGGTAATCACGGGGTTCTACAAGGAGTGTTGGGGTAGACCTCTGGGGGCATTTAGGCATTTATTCATCTATCAAATACTTCTCATGCACCCACAATTAGTAAGAACTTAGAAACTATCAGATGGCATTTCCCATGGGAAGAGAAGAGAGAGGATAAAAATGGAAAACAATACCAGAAATCCATAATTCTAGATTTCTAACCTTATCCTTAAGAAGTGTGAGGACTCTTCTTCTGAAGATGAGGGTGAAAGATACCTTGGTGACCCCTAAAGTGTTCAGATTCTCTGCCTTAGCAGTGGACACTTTCATGTTCAGACATCCTAAATTGAGGCAGAGGACATGACTTGGTCCTCTGATATTGGCACTGGAGAAGTGAGAAAGAGGACTTTCTCTTCAAAGTCATTAGAATTGACCTGATGATCCTTGTCTATTAAGACCAGAAGGTAAGTAGCTTCTGAATTATTCAGGATTAAAGATCTCAGCCTATGGAGCTTTTTCGCCAAAGCAACTCCTAGTCTGAAGATTTCTTTGTGTTTTGATCACCACTCATAAACTTTTCTCTTCTCATTTTCAAGTTACTCAAGACCTGTGCCCTCTTGTGCCCCTCCCTTATGTGGTATCTCCATCAATATAGCTTCCAGGTGGAGCTCACAGTGACTTCACTATGTTGTTGATATAGCCCTGTGAAAGTGTAAGGTAAGTAACGTTACGTTCCACTCGCCCCAGGAGAGCTTCTCTCTACCCAAAACAAGACTGAGGCATCAAGAGCAGCTGGTTCTGGCTATGTCATGTTTTGTTATCCCCAAAGTATTTACTGACCTTGGGGAGAGTGTCAGGCTTTTACATCACAGTTACATTCCACACTTCACTTAACACCTGACACCTTGACACTCTGACCCCATAAAAGCCATTAAAGTGGTTTTTAGCAAAGCTTTCCTCCCTAAGAGACACACCTATAGTTATAAGGGCAGAGAGAAGGCATCCTGGCATCCATCACCTCCTTAAGGAATATTATAACTAGCCATAATTACTTACAACATGAATGATTATAACTTACTTATATAGTCACTTTGCATTTACATTTTTCTTAAAAGACTTAGACGAACCCTTTAGGCCAGGCCAATAACTATGTATCAGTAGGCCTATCTTCTACCTATGACCGACATTGATAATTGACCATGGTCCTTTTCCCCGTGATTTCCCCATGACCAGAAATCTACTTAACATGAACCCAATTCAACCACCACCACATAATGAGAAGTGTCATCACATGAGGTAAAACCAATTTTCCACCCTTGCTTTCAGATGTTAGATTTATATGATAACACTGATTCTTCTTTTCCCGCCAAAAGAAAATTTAGAACAATATTTTCCCTCCAATATTGAAGTATATTCTGGAAGATAATTGTGATATGGAAATTGGACTAGTCTGCTGATTAAGAAGTAGGTTATACAAATTATGCCTGTACTTTCTTTCATCTTTTGTTTAGTATTTCACTAAAAGTGCCACCTTCTAATAGATGTGAAATTGCAATACAATTGATCCACCTCTCAGTGCTGCTGCTGAGTAGAATATGACCAAGTCAGCTTATTTGACATGGAAGTCAATTTGCTATTTAACAGGATTTTAGGTGCCAAGGGGCAGGAAGAGACTCCTCTCAAAGGGCTTTGTATTCTTAAGATTTTAACCATTCAAAGAGGTTGGTGAACAAAATAATGTTTGGTCAAAACAGTATTTGAAGTCAGAGCTCTATTTCTAGGCATAC